>NW_017731765.1:415412-420503 GCF_001890085.2 Hipposideros armiger | reverse complement strand
TGTTGCTCCCCCTTAATGGTCTAGACTAAATGTGGATTCCAACCCTTTTCCTTTTTTTCACAGCTAGACAAGGCTGTCCTGTTTAAATAAGACTTTCATGAGGCCATGAGAAAATGGCACCCACTTATGTGGATGCTTAACAAATGTTTAATAAACATTTACTGGTGCTTTCTAGATGCCAGGCATTGTGCTAGGGTTAGGGATTTAGTGTGAGCAAAACAGACATAGTGCCTGCCTTCCTGGTACTACTCCAGGGCTCATCAGGACAGGCTGACCCTAATTACCTATGTGGCGTGTTCACTGTCCTGAGCTCCATTATACAGATCTTTCTTTGCCCCTGGCGTTCTTCAGGCGGTAGGAGCTGCTGTCCTTACCCTTTCTGCATGGAGGCCTAAGAGAAAAGCACCAGGCTTCTTCTTCCTCTAGCCTCCATGAGGCAGCCTCGCCACGCTTCGTTTCCTCTTTGAACGTAATTTTTCTTCCCCAGACAGGACAGACTTTCTCTACCCACAAGTGTGTGCTTGGCATTGTCCTAGCCTATTTACAAAGGGTAAACATATTGGAACAGAACCTAGCAACCCCAGATCCATAACACGGAAATGGGGTTGTGGTAGGGTGTCAATTCACAATTATACACTATAAACACTCAAATTTCATCACTGTTTTGGTATTCACTTTTTTCCCCTGTGATGCTCCCATACACATAATACTAAAAATTAATGAATTTGTATACCTTTTCTCCTGTTGATGTGCCTGTTGTCAGTTTATTTCATAGTCCCAGCCATTGAACATAGGAGGGGAGTGGAAAGTCTTTCCTCCTCCACATAAGGAAACACACACACACAATACTGGCCAGTTGTGATCTATCAAAAACTTTTGTGTATGGCCCCATGACTGTAATTACATGTGCACTATGATTTCTAAGTAGTCGTTACTCTTTAAAAACTTACCTTGAAGTAACACTAAAGAGGAGTTTGTAAAGCCACCAGGAAGTGTAATAGACTTTTGTCTCTCTTGGGTGCATCATTTTAGACAGAAAATCTTCCTTGTCACAAGTGCTTAAAATAGCACATGTAACCTGGTGACAGATACTGTACAATTTCCTCCATTTCAGAGTCTGTGTGGATATCAACAGACTTCCCATTAGTTAGAAACTCTCATAAATCACAAGTTCTTATTGTCTTGTTAGGTGTTCAGTCATTGTTGAGTAAAATCCACTTAGAGAACATACTCACACATTATCTGTTTACCTCTTAAGCCCTCCAGAGAACCGGCAACAAATGTTGGGGTTCTCAAATGACAAACATAAGGTTTTACTTGGCAAGAGCTACAGAATCTGAGGCAAAAGCAATCATCGGGGAGTTTCCTTAATGATTGCTGAAGATTCATGACTACGGGAACCTCAAAATTCTTGGGTAAATAATGCTAAAACAAACACATCATTGCAACAAAAGGATTTTCAGATTTCTTTCATCCACAATTTCTTTTCTTGTACTGAAAATAGAATATCACCTCTTATATTTTGGAAAGTTTATTGCAATACCCTTTTCACATTATTTGATGAGAAAAATCTCCAGGTGACACGGGCACAAACATGAGGGAAGGAAGAACTGGGTTTCTATCCATCACTTTTACTATCTGGGGCCTTGGGCCATTAACCATGATGGGCTTGTTTCCTTTTTTTTTTTTTTTTCCAAATGGGCACCTTAAAGTGTTTTTGTGAGTATTAAATGAGATGTGGGCCTGAGGGCCGCAGACCCCTGTGCTGTCGAAAATCCAAGTATAACTTTTGACTGCTTTGGCCCTTTGCATCTGAGGAATCAACCAACTGCAGATCAAAAGCAGTATTTTCTATCTGCAATTGGGAAACCACAGTGGGAAATTCAAAAATACTGCTTTCCATCTGCAGTTGATTGAATCCGTGGATGTGCAATCCAAGGATACGAAGGGCCAACTGTATTTATTGGAAAAAAATCTGCACGTGAGTTGACCTGCGCAGTTCAAACCCATGTTGTTCAAGGGTGAGCTGTAATTCAAGTACTTAGCCAATTGTAAGTCCCCATAAATGTTAATTTCTTTACTATTCTGCTCAATACAAAGTTACTTTGTCATGGTAGTAATGCTCCTTTCTTTCTAAAGCAATCACTAAGAGGCTTTTGCCGGTATTGATTCTCTTCATAAATAAAGACGGGTTATCTATTATGTAGGTAATAATAATAGATTTGCCATAAGGTTGATCACTGCTTTTCTCTTCCACTTTTTGCATTGTATAGACAAAAGGGAATGGAGGAGGGACCAAAGCTAATAAAGGTTTTCAGAATAAGAGGTGTTGAAGTAGTTTCAAGGCCCAAGAAATGGCCTTTCCTGTCCTGGGTGCCATGGTGGCAAACCGAACTTTCCTGTGCCCATAAATGCTCCAGTTGACCAGAAATGCAGTGAAACCAGTCAGCCAGTCCCTAAACGTCAACTCGGNCGTCCTCCGCCCCCGCCCACCACCACCACCACAGGAGCAGGCTGGGGCCAGGTCAAGTTTCTGTACATGCAGCTTCCTGGGGAGAGCTGTACACACCTGCTGCTTTCCCTTCTAATAATGCAAGTGTGAGAAACCTGGGTGTACAGAATAAGGCTTTGAGCTTAGGCACCAAGCAGTCTGGAGTAAACACCAACTATGCTGGGAGTTGTTGGCAATGCCAGCTGCTCCTGGCTAAGTCATGAGAAGTTGGATTTGCCCTCCTGAGAGGAGGAACCCCTGATCCCAGGAAAAGTTAGACTCACCGGGTGATCATTGCTTAGACCTTGAGCTTTGTTGTTCTTCATTGGATGTCCTGTTTGTTTCTCTCCACTGCAGCTAATTCACACATTTTAGAACTGAATATATGTCAAACAAACAAAACAAAACAAGTCTTTGGGCCAGTGGTTTGAGAACTATTGAGCGGATATTAGAAACCAAAATGCCTACTTAGGGGTTATCTACAAAGGTGGAGGCCTGCTTGATGGCTGGCTTTCAACCTTCACACTGAAAAGGTATCCTCCTGTCCCCCAAGGTCAAGGAAAACCCACATATTAGGAGGAAAAATTAAGTGAATGACTAGTCTCTTGGAAAACGGAAGGGTTTATTTCATTTAGTTCTTGTGAACCTGTAGCAGACAAAAGCAAAACACAGGTAATTTTTCATTACACTGCTATAGTAAATTCTTAATGAATGACTTTTGTACCCTACTAGAAAAATTAGAATCTTTAAAATTGACCAGAGGAGAATGTCCTGATGGGAGGAAATGATTGGACTATATAGGACCCTCTCCTTTTCTCCATGAGCTCATGTATTTGTCTGGAGGACTTGCTCATAACCACTGTGCTGCCCACCCTCCTTGGCTCAGGGTTGGGGCATAGGCGGCTGATGTTGCTCCCCCTTAATGGTCTAGACTAAATGTGGATTCCAACCCTTTTCCTTTTTTTCACAGCTAGACAAGGCTGTCCTGTTTAAATAAGACTTTCATGAGGCCATGAGAAAATGGCACCCACTTATGTGGATGCTTAACAAATGTTTAATAAACATTTACTGGTGCTTTCTAGATGCCAGGCATTGTGCTAGGGTTAGGGATTTAGTGTGAGCAAAACAGACATAGTGCCTGCCTTCCTGGCACTACTCCAGGGCTCATCAGGACAGGCTGACCCTAATTACCTACGTGGCGTGTTCACTGTCCTGAGCTCCATTATACAGATCTTTCTTTGCCCCTGGCGTTCTTCAGGCGGTAGGAGCTGCTGTCCTTACCCTTTCTGCATGGAGGCCTAAGAGAAAAGCACCAGGCTTCTTCTTCCTCTAGCCTCCATGAGGCAGCCTCGCCACGCTTCGTTTCCTCTTTGAACGTAATTTTTCTTCCCCAGACAGGACAGACTTTCTCTACCCACAAGTGTGTGCTCGGCATTGTCCTAGCCTATTTACAAAGGATAAACATATTGGAACAGAACCTAGCAACCCCAGATCCATAACACGGAAATGGGGTTGTGGTAGGGTGTCAATTCACAATTATACACTATAAACACTCAAATTTCATCACTGTTTTGGTATTCACTTTTTTTCCCCTGTGATGCTCCCATACACATAATACTAAAAATTAATGAATTTGTATACCTTTTCTCCTGTTGATGTGCCTGTTGTCAGTTTATTTCATAGTCCCAGCCATTGAACATAGGAGGGGAGTGGAAAGTCTTTCCTCCTCCACATAAGGAAACACACACACACAATACTGGCCAGTTGTGATCTATCAAAAACTTTTGTGTATGGCCCCATGACTGTAATTACATGTGCACTATGATTTCTAAGTAGTCGTTACTCTTTAAAAACTTACCTTGAAGTAACACTAAAGAGGAGTTTGTAAAGCCACCAGGAAGTGTAATAGACTTTTGTCTCTCTTGGGTGCATCATTTTAGACAGAAAATCTTCCTTGTCACAAGTGCTTAAAATAGCACATGTAACCTGGTGACAGATACTGTACAATTTCCTCCATTTCAGAGTCTGTGTGGATATCAACAGACTTCCCATTAGTTAGAAACTCTCATAAATCACAAGTTCTTATTGTCTTGTTAGGTGTTCAGTCATTGTTGAGTAAAATCCACTTAGAGAACATACTCACACATTATCTGTTTACCTCTTAAGCCCTCCAGAGAACCGGCAACAAATGTTGGGGTTCTCAAATGACAAACATAAGGTTTTACTTGGCAAGAGCTACAGAATCTGAGGCAAAAGCAATCATCGGGGAGTTTCCTTAATGATTGCTGAAGATTCATGACTACGGGAACCTCAAAATTCTTGGGTAAATAATGCTAAAACAAACACATCATTGCAACAAAAGGATTTTCAGATTTCTTTCATCCACAATTTCTTTTCTTGTACTGAAAATAGAATATCACCTCTTATATTTTGGAAAGTTTATTGCAATACCCTTTTCACATTATTTGATGAGAAAAATCTCCAGGTGACACGGGCACAAACATGAGGGAAGGAAGAACTGGGTTTCTATCCATCACTTTTACTATCTGGGGCCTTGGGCCATTAACCATGATGGGCTTGTTTCCTTTTTTTTTTTTTTT
>NW_017731765.1:408097-413332 GCF_001890085.2 Hipposideros armiger | reverse complement strand
AGGGCAGTGTCACTGGCCCTCATATGTGGGATCCGAACCGGGGCCCTCTGGCATCCCAAGCGAGTTCTTAACCATCGCGCCACTCGGCCGGCCCCAGTGTTATGTTCTTATTGTAAAAGAGTTAAATAGCTTATGAGTTAGGAGAACTTGTCTCTATAGATAATCATTAAATTTTGTATGAATTTATATATAAAATTATAATCATGTGTTAGCTTGTCCAATGTATCAAATATAACTAAGCTTTTACTGGGGCCATAATTTAGAAGTTCTTTAATTGAGATACAATCTGTATTAAAATGATTTGAACTGCGTTTGACTAAAGACCTTTGGACAAGAAGTCAGAAGACCTGGGCCTGCCGTGTTGCCTCTTCAGGCTGAGTAGCCTTGTCTACAAAATGAGGGGGCTCTTGTGATGGCCTCTTAGGCCCTTTATGGGATTTTGGTTCTAGGAAATCACCTCAAGCACAAACACGGAAAGATATCCTAGGGGATTAGGTTTTCTCAAATTAGAAATGCTATCCCCCTATTCAGATTGTTTGATTTACATTATAAAGCTCATTCAAAATTTTTGTCTAGCCTCTTTTCTCCCACTTGATAATGGCTCACTTGTTAATCCTTGTGATAGGTACTAGGGCAAAAATTAAAAATCACAAAATAAATAGAGTTGAAAGGGAGTGTGACAGGTCACCTGGCCCAGCCATCTGCAATGGCAGCATGTTTGAGCGTTCACGCGCTCTATAAGTCAGTAACTAGGAGTATCCAGCCAAGTTCATATCTTTTTAACAGGGTCCAAAGTGCTGATCGAACTTAGAAACTTTTTCCTTTATTTATCCTTGGCACTCTTTTGCTTTACTTGGCTGAGGTTTCTGGAAACCCATCTGACTATCCAGTGTAGTCTGAAGAGAGAGGAAGGATAGAAAACGGTTCTATCGGCAAGGCAGAATCCAGACAAACCTTCTCCATGTCCACTTCTGTCTTGGCCCTGAGGGCAGTCTCATCTCTGCCTTTTGTTTCGTCCCTTTTCTTTGGAGCTAAGAAAGATAACACACACAGAGCTTAGCGCAGCGGTAACTGTGGGGTAGGGGCCCGGGAATGGCTTTGCACCACTTCTGCGATGTGAGTTCCTCGTGCCTTGTTCACTGCTATCCTTCCCCACCCAGCATAGTGTCTGGTGCATAGTGGATGCTTGGGAAATTAGCCACCTTACTAACTTGCTCATAGAGTCTCCCCTTCTCTTTTCTGTCTCTATTTCTCTCTGTCCCCCCACTCTCTTTCTGAATACCCACTTCTCCCTCCTTTTTTTCTCGCCTGAAGAAACTCACATTATTAAGGGTAAAGAGGAGATGAATAAAGGGGCCCTCTTTCAGTCACTGATCCTTGACCAGAAAAATAGAAAATCTGGGTGAGTGTGTGTACTGGACAGAATGAAGGAGCTCGTGGGAGAGGTATTTCTCCAGCAGTCATTGTGCTTATTTGTGCAAAGATTCCCAGAGGAAAAAGCTCACATAAGCTAACGTGTCCTGACCCCAAATTCCCATGTGAGATGTTTCAGAGGATTGGCTGAGGGGCTCTGAAAAGAAGCAGCTGGAGTTTTAACATTGAACTGCTGTCTCTAAGTTCCCTCAAAGGACCCGGTTAGCTGGTGGGCACACGGTTCCCTGCAGAAGAGGCCTGTCTGGTTTTTTTGGTGCATGGCCACTCAGTCTTCCCAAGTTCCCTTTGTGCAGCTTTGAGGTCCCGGAGCAGTTTCTAATGCTCGGTGGTACACAGGGGTCTTCTTAGGAGCACTCAGGCTCCCCAGCGAAGTTCTAAAAATTGCAAGAGAATAAGCCACAAAGCCCTACTGTAGACATCCCTTACCCCTTCCAGCTTTCTCTCCATTCCCAACTTGCGCCCAACACCTGACATCTGAGCCAGGTGAATGTTAAATTCCTGCTCTCCCAACTCCACCCTCATGTCATTGAGCCCATACAGGTGTCTCGTATTCTGCCTAGAATGCCCTTCCCCTATGCCTTCTGTGGCAGGTGGAAAAGTGATCCCCCCAAAGTCATCCATGTTCTAGTCCCTGAACCTGTGAATGCTACCTTCAATGGAACAAAAGAAGTAAAGGATCTTTTGATATGTGATGAAATTAAGGATCTTGAAATGGGGAGATTTTCCTGAATTATCTGGGTGAATCCTAAATTCAGTCAGCTGTATCTGTTTATGAGGGAGGCGGAGGGATATTTGACCTACTTGGAGAAGAAGGTTGTGGAAGCAGAGGAAGAGCTCAGAGTATGCGGCAGGACGCTAAGGGAAGCTGGCAGCGCCCAGGAGCTGAAAGGGGCAGCGGACGGCGTCTCCTGACAGCCTCTGCAGGAACTTCTCCTGGTTTCAGACTCTGCCAACTTCTACCCAGTGGTACTGATTTCGACTTCCAGGCTTCAGGACTGTGAGTGGATACGTTTCTGTATTTGTTGCTTTAAGCTACCAAACTTGTGGTATTTCATGGCAGCAGCCTTATGAAGGGAACGCCCCTACTCTTTCACTAGGCTAACACCTACTGAAGCTTGCTATCTCAGCCCGGGTGTTACCTCCTCCAGGAAGTTCTGACTCCCCCTTGGGTTCGAGTTAAATGGACCCCTTATATGTGCCCACAGAGGTTGTGCTCACTTTTATTAGAGAACCTGTCACCTTTTACTGTAAATGTCTCTTGTTTATGTGACTCCTAAATCTTGGCAACTTGAGGGTAAGGATTGTGGCTTTCAATTCTCCCTCCTCCATAGCGCCTCCACCACTTTCTCCCTCGGTGGTGACTGAATGCATGATTACATGGGAAATCCATCCCTGTTAGCCACCAAGAATTCCAACTGAGATACCATGCAGACATACCTCGCTTTATTGCACTTCACTTTATTGCGCTTCACACATGTTGCATTTTGTGCAAATTGAAGGCAAGACCCTCCACCAGCGAAATGATTACAACTGGCTCTATTGTGATCCTCGCTTTATTGCAGGGGTCTGGATCCAAACCTGCAATATCTCCGAGGTCTGCCTGTATTACCATATCATACTTCATTTTCAACTTCTCATTGGGGAGACTAATCACATGGTCTGTTTCCAGGATTCCTGGGCACCGTTTCTGCTGCATCCTACATTGTGGGTGTAGGGCGCTGTAGCCTCCAGCTTTCATCAGCCAACAGCTCTCAGCTGAGGCAGTTCTCCTCTCCTGGGCCCACCTGGAGGGCTTTACCTCAGCCTTTGCATGCATCCCAGTCCTCACTGATGGGAGCTCTTGTTCTCACTCCCCTTATTGCTGGTGTCACTGGACTGAGATGTATGAAATCTACTCCTAGCCTCTCCTCTTGTGTGAGAATCTCGGCCCCGATTTTTCGTTAATTCCTTCATGTTCTTTAAGGCCCGTGTTTTCGTGTTTTCCTGCCTCTTGTCCCTGGCATCGTCAGTGCTGCCCCAGGATGTGGAATTTTGTGCCATTGCATAGGATTTGTGTGGGCGGAGCAGGCCTCTGATGAAGTCCACGTTTTGTGAAGATTTGACCTCCCGGGGGTGTTCCGGCTCTACAGCAGGGACAGTGACTGGGGCGGGTGGGGGCGGGGGGTTGTTGCAGGAATCAGGCCGTGAGGACCTGGACAGAGTGACGATGGTGCTGTGACTAGAGCAGGAAGGAACTAAGTCAAAAGACACTCTCTGGTCACATTTCCAGGTCACAGCAGCCTGAACTTCCTCCTTACGCACACATACTAGTTGATGTTGAGTTGGCAATTGTTTTGATTTTTAGGATGTTAGGCCCTCTCACTTCCCTCCTCCGCTTCCGTCTGGGGGTCCTGTCTCCTGTCTGCCTGGCGGTGCATCTCCCCAGCTCTTCTGTCCCAGGCTCCTTGTCAAACAGCCCTGCCAAGACCTCTGTGACCTCCGGAAGCTCCCTGACTCTTACAGCCTGGAACAAAGGTGGCCCTGCTTTGTCTTTTATCTCATCATTCCTAGTTAGGTTAAGACCTTTATTTAATTCCCTGCACAGAGTTGACACCAAATCATATATTCTATGAAGCCTTCACTGACACTTCAGGGATAATGGGGGAAAACATGATGGGAATTAATTTCCAACAAGCTGTGAGACTTGCCAGCTCTTCCACCTCTCACAGCCGCAGTGGGGCCTCTGGCCTGAACTCCCCACCTGACACTACCCCTGTCCCCTTCCAGGCCACTTGAGAAAGCCATCCTGGAGCCCAGTTACCAGGCAGCTTGCAGAGAGCAAGGACCACCATCCAATCCATCATCGGATTCGGGAGTGTCCTCTGTCTTCAGGGCTAACCACGCAGGGACCTGTAGGTTAGCGCCCAGCAGGCCGGCATCTGTGCCTTGTGGCTCTGTTGCCTTTTGAAAAGCCTCAGTCCAAGAGCCAATAACAGTCCCGCCCAGCTCTTTTTCACAATCTCTCTTCCGATGTGAAGCGAAGACAAAGTCTGCAAGTTTTTCAGGCAGTCTTTTCAATGTTGGATCTCTACTTACCGTAGAAGGCCATGAAACCACACCACCACCAAACAAACAGACAAAACACCCTCCCCAATAACAAGAAATAATAGGAAGTACAGTGTACGGCATCAGTCACACGGAGCCAGAGCAAATATATCCCCTGGCCCCATACCTTCCTCTCGTCTCCCCACACAGGGCAGCTCTTAGGTGTTTCTAAACAGCAGCCTCAACTTGTCTAAAACACCTTTTCTAAACATAAAACAGGCTGATGATGACTTCAAAGTTTCCCTCAGGATCCACGGATCAATCCTTTACATGTGCGTAATTAAACAACCCATTCATTGACTTTCCCCCAAAGAAATTGTGTTCCCCAGGTGCATTTCTGCTGCCCAACCCTCCCCATCCCCCTCCACTTCATGGGGCTTAAAAAGACCTGGAGGCTTTGAAGTGACAGGTTTTCTAGCTTCTGCTCATTAAGGCTTTAAAAATTCTGGTATCCTGGCCTAGGTAATAAACCCTTTCCCATATGTAAGTTCTGGTGGGAACACATGGCTGCCTGGCATAATAAAGTGGGAAAAGATCAAGGTCTTCAAACCTGGGTCAGTGACAGAGTAGTGTGTGTTACTGATAGACATGTGGTGCTAAGAAGGGAGAATGGTTTTGGACAATAAGATAAAAATTTGGGGTTAAGGTATTAATCCCTTCCTTCCTTCCTTCCTTCCTTCCTTCCTTCCTTCCTTCCTTCCTTCCTTCCTTCCTTCC
>NW_017731765.1:346455-407762 GCF_001890085.2 Hipposideros armiger | reverse complement strand
CTGAAATGGGATTTTTTAGAGTTTTTACTTTTCAGAGTAATCCAGTTTAGACAAGTTAGCAGATTGTTTTAATACAATTTTTAAAACTATATTAATATTTTCATTAATACAAGGTGAAGGCATTTGTTAAAAATCATTATCTTTATTGCCTAGTGTTTCTCTAGAATTTGATGATATGCAACATGGTCTCACTAATAACACTTTATTCCTTTTTCATCACTGTTTAATTATGTTACTATTGTGTCTGCATATATGCAGAATCTAATCTATTAAGCATAATTTTAATTACTAAAGTGTTTTATTTTTGTAACTACCCAGAGGGTTATTTTGTTTTCTCAGGTAATAAGCAAATATCCATTTCTCACCCCAATTAAGATGACTTGCTTTTTCTCATCAGTTTTATAAAAACTTAATAGTGATAATTGCTTTTGATATTTAGTTAATGTATTTCATGCTTGATTTTCTGTTTGTTAGTAAAATGCTTTTCTTTTTTCTATATATTTTTTAGACCTTTCTCTTATTTAGAGGCAAACAAATACTTAGCTCATTAACAGTACCCTTTAATCTTTCTGAAATGTATTCCTTTACGTCTTTTTTAATCTTTAAATAAGCTTCTCTTCCAATTTGAATACACTGAAAGTAAGTCCCTTTAGCTTATTAATGACTTATTTATTGACACCTATTGTCGGATTAAAAAAATAGTTATATTGGCATATGTTTTATAAACTTCTTAGTAAATCACTTCAGTGTTCTTATCCTTCTGTCTTCAATTTAATTTAAGGCATTTAAAATTAATCAATCTGCTGGAAGTACACTAAAATGTAACTTTTCCCCACTGGCTCTCAACAACCTTCATACATCTGCTACCTAAAATGCAATAATTTCTCCTTGTTTCAGAAAAAGTTGGGAAATGATGGTTATTAATAGTCTTTTAAAGTAGCTCCAAATTTCAGAATTTTTGTTTAAACTTGTTTGAATTTGTGAGAACTTAGTTGTTCTTTGAGACACTTATTTTAGGGATTAATAATAAGAGTACTGGGAGAAAATATTTGCAAACCGTATATCAGACAAAGAACTTGTATCTGGAATATTTAAAGAGCTCTAGAAACTCAACAGTAAAGAAACAAACAATCCAATTAGAAAATTGACAATAGACATGAACAGACCTTTCACTAAAGAGAAGATATGAAAGGCAAATAAACACACATATGAAAAGTTGTTCAACATCCTTACCTATTAGGCAAATGCTAATTAAAACCACAATAAGATCTCAGCACACACCTATTCAAACAGCTAAAATTCAGAATAGTGACAATATCAAATGCTGGCTAGGATATGGAGAAACTGGATCTGCCAGACATTACCGGTGGGAATATAATTTGATATGGCCACTCTGGAAAATATTCTGTGACTTCGTATAACACTAAACATGTACTTAGCATAAGCCCCAGGAGTTGTAGTCTTGGCATTTATTCCAGAGAAATAACAGCCTATGTTCATGCAAAAACCTGTACCTGAACATGTACAGTAGCATTATTTGTAACTGGAAGCAACCCAAAGGTCCCTCAGTGGGTGAATAGTTAAACAGACCCTGGCACATCCATACAATGTAATACTACCCAGCAATTTAAGGGAACAAACTATTAATACATAGAGCAGCTTAGGAGGGTCTGAAGGGCATTATGCTTAGTGAAAAAAAAAGTCAATCCCAAAAGGTTACATACCATATGATTGCACTTATATAACATTCTTGAAATGATAAAATGAGAGAGAGAGAGAACAGCAGTTCTCAGGAGAGATAGGGTTGAGTGGGAGTAGGTGCAAATATAAAGGAGCAGAATGAACGAGTTCTGTGGTGATAGAACAGGTCTGTGTGCTGATGGTGGTGGTGCTGACACAAATTGTACATGGGATCAAATTGCATAGGAACACACACGAAAGCATTTAACCACAAATGAAAACTGAGTAAGTTCTGTAGTCTAGTTAATAGTATTGTTCCAATGTAAATTTCCTGGTTTTGATCATGTATTGCAGTTGCATAAGATGTCACCATTAGGGAGCCTGGCGAAAGGCGCTCACCTCCTACAGGCCTTTGCTCTACTTTCTTATAAAATTGCAGTCTACCCATTACCCTGAATTGCTTAATCCACTTCCCTACTTTATTTCCTCTGGGCCATTTATCACTCTGACACACTACATGTTTCACTTATCTATTTCATCTCTCCATGAGGGCAGGGACCTTTCTTGTCTCTGTTCCTGTGCACTCTCGGTATCTCTTTTCTTAGAAAGACATTAGTTCTCTAGGATTAGCGTCCCAGCCTTAGGGCCTCATTTAACCTTAATGACCTTCTTAAAGGCCTTATCTCCAAATACAGCCACCTTGGGGCTGAGGGCTTTAAACTATGAATTTTGGGGGGGACAAGAATTCAATCCATAACACTCTCACATTTTAAATCTACATATGGAATATCTACATTTTTATTTTCATGGGATATTTGTAAAAATTGTTTGTGTACTTGACCACAAAGAAAACTCAGAGAAATTCAAAGGCAAGAAAATGGAGAGCCAATATTTTAATACTTTTTTTAAAAGATGACCAAAAAGTAACCACTACTTGAAACTTGATAAATATTCCCATAATTCACCTGAATCTAAAATATTCAAGGTGATATATAAACCATCGTGAAATAAACAAAAATACCACTTCCTATAAAAATCTGTGTTTGCAGTTAAAGCTATGTTAAGAAGAAAATGTAACACTGATGCCACCATTATTAGAGTGCTAAAAAATACAGGAACTTGATACAGAGCTTTAGAAATTAGAAAAAGGAGTGATGAAATTAACCAAAGGTATTGGGAAGAAACATAATGATAGAAGCTGAAATTGATGTAGAAACAGCAACAAAAAGAGCTAAATAAATCCAAAGCCTCATTCTCTGGAAAGACTAACAAAATAGATAAAATCTTCCACAAGCCTGATGAGTAAGAGAAAATACTGAGTGGAAAAAGCTCAGATGTGGAAGGGCTTTAAAAAATTATAAATAATATTTAGTGATGCTCTTTGGTAATAAATTTGAAAATCTAGACAAAATGAATGTTTTCAGTCAAAAGGTATGTATGCCAAGGAATAAGAAATTTGAATAGACGCATTGCTGTAGAAGGGATTGGAAGGGCAATTAAAAATGCACCATTAAAACAGGCACCCAGGTCCAGATGGTTTCACAGCTGAGTTTCTAGCCAACCTTTAAAGAACAGATGATTCCAATGTTATTTAAACTATTCCAGACCTCAGAATTAGACTGAAAGTTTCTCAATTAATTTTATGTAGACAGATGAACATTAATAGAAAAACCTGATCAAGATAATACAAATATAACCACCCAACTAAAAACTTATCACTGATATAGATGCAAACATTCTAAATAAGCAAATTCAATTTAGCATATCAAAATAATACACCCTCGGGCCGGCAGAATGGCTCAGTTGGTTAAGAGCTCGCTCAAGAGTTTGAGCTCTGAGTAACAGCGGTTCGAGTTCTGGCCCGAGTTGAGCAGCCGCTGAGCTGCCAACAGGTGGCAGGATGGCTCAGCTAAAAAAAAAAAAAAAAAAACCTCTGGTCAATTATGGTTTATTCCATAATGAAAACAGATTGAATATCAGGTAATCTATCAACATGATCATATCACAGAATATAAACTCTACTAGATGTGGAGCTGCACAAGGGAAAGAATTTTGTATGTTTTCTTCACTGCTGTATCCCCACTATCTAGAGCGAGACCTGTCATAGGTGTCTGCTCAATATTTGTTGAATGAATGGATTATGTTAATTAAATGAAAGGAGGAAGACTATCTGATTACATCCAGTGGTGTCTGGTAAATATTTAACAACCAAATTTCAAAAAAAAAGAAAAGAGCCCACTGATTTGTTGTATTTGCTGATTTCCATGGTGCAAATACTTCCACCATGGCCATTTTAAACCAGTTCAGCCATTAGCCAACATGCTACAACTGAATGGAACTGGGAAGGGGTTTGTACAGTTGGGTCTCCACAGCCCAGCTGAGCTGGCTCGTACGCCCCACGGACACAAGGATAGATGCTGAAAAGTCATTTGGAAAGTCAGCAGCCATTCCTAAACAAGTAATGGAAGGCTTTTACTTACATACATATGATTAAGCTATATTTGCTAAAAAAAAACGCCCAAATAAATGTAATTTTAAATATGGAACCACTAAAATAATTTCAATACAACGAGGAAGTAACAGTGGTTGCCGCCATCGCCGTCATTATTTGACAGCATTCTGGAGAGAGATTTGCAAATGTAGAAAAAAAGAGCAATGTTAAAAAAAATTGGTGTCAATTGGAAAAGAAATCTTTTTTGGACAAGTAATATAATAATAGATCTAGACAGCAAGGTACTCTGTTGAGACACAAATAAACAGAAACCAAAACAAAGTATAAGCAGTATAACAACAACAAAATGAAATAAAGCAAAGCCAAAGTAAAAACTGCTAGAAAATTTGGTGAAGTGGTTGGTTCCAAAATGAAAAATCAATACTTTTTCTATATTAGCAGCAAACAGCTAGAAATGGAAAAGGTAGAAGTAATCCATTCACAAAGGCCTTGTTTTCTACTCTGACGACACCCACAGTCAGACAAGTTTCTGCTCTTAAAAGATGGTGTCATGATTGGGGCTCATCGAAAGGGAAAACAGGAAGAATGAAGTGGCGGGAGGTGGAAAAGTGCGGGGTGAGAGTGTAACACTCATTACTTGGCAACATTAAGACAAATCAAAATGGAATGTGTTTTTATGGTCTCAAAGCAGGAGCAATTTTTTTTCGTCTTTCCTGCTGTTGCCAAATAGCGTCCCTATGTTTCATACGTGGACCCTCTTATAGCAGTAGTTGTGGGCCTATGAGGTTCTGAGTAGCACAGAAAAGACAGGCTGGGCTGCTCCTAGACCCTTAAGAGATTCATTGCCCTCTTGATAGCTGGTGCACCAAGTGAACATAATCTGTCATGTGCCAGGCCTGTCTCAGAGGAGGACACATTCACCACAGTGCTACACATCCTAGTATTTCAACATCGTCTCTGAAGTTCTCCAGTTCTACTCCCTCTCACACCATAACCTGCCGTATGCCCAATGTTGCGGGGATGGGGAGACTCTTTTATACTTACATGCTGAAGAATCTTCACATTTTTTTTCTGATGCTTATGGTCTATAATAGCTCCAATGAATAAGTCATAAATTTCCAGGGATTCCAAATTTCCTGGCAACCTCAGAATATCTTGTCTTTGATTTGTATATAAAAAGTCCTGTATTTCACAGATTTCATGCAACAAAGTGGAAAAGAAAATTTTTGTCCAGGGAGCCATAAAAATGGAGAGATTGGGGTGGGGTGGGTGGTGCAGAAGTTACTCGACAGCACCTGTTTCTGTACTTGTCTGTGCTTTTGAACCACGCGTGGAAGTATGGTCAGAATTAAAGTGACGGTTGGCCCCTTGAAGAAAGACGCTTTCGCAGTTTGGAAGATTTCCTTACGTAAGATGGCTTATGCATAATGTATTTATATACTGAGTCAGTTGTGGTGGTTCTCAAGCTAATCTTCTAACACACTATTGGGGGACGTTCTGTGGGATTTAAAGAGGTGATTTTACAGCTTGTGGGCACATGGCATGAACCCTAGACAAATAATCTTAGTGGTCCCAAATGTGAATGTCATTAGGTGTATCTTTGTGGAAGAGAAGATTTGGAAATGATGTATGAGATTTTACCAATACTCTTGTGTGCAGAGAATATCATTTGTGCAGAGGAATGGATATATGGCTCTGAGAATGCTTTTGGCTCTTGGCTGTATCTTACATGGCTGCATTCTTTATGACTTTAAAATTGTTTGGGTATCTGGCATAGTTTTGCTTGACATGGCTTTAAAGGAGCTTGTTATAAATTTATAAACATCTTAACATATATGAAGGCAAATAACCATAATGAAAATAATATAAAAATGGAAACCAAGTCTGGGCTGATGGGAACATAGGCTAGGACTGTGTATTGGTGAGCAATCTGGTAGTAGTTAGGTCAGAACATTTGAACAGTGGTTCTTGGCATAGAACCCAAAGGGTCCAAGATAGGCCCGTAGGTAGTAGGGTAACGACACACCATATTTTCCTGAGCAGGTCTAGTAATAGCCCTATTTGCCTAGACAATGTAGTCACCTAACCCATGAGTACACACATCTGAGGATGTTGGAAGGGAGGGACCTTCATGGGGAGAGGGAGTAGGGAAAATATGATTGAAATACACACAGAACAAGTTCTAAGAAGCAGTCAGAATGAAAGAATTAGATGTTCTTAACATAGGTTAATCTTAAAAGCATATTGCTGAGTCAAAAAGGAAATAGCCAGACTGAAATATATGCTATTTTACACAGTAAAATACATGCAAAAAAGAAAACGATATGCATGTTGCAAGAGTAGATACAAACAGAAAGATAGATGTCAAAACATTATAGTTTTTGGCTAAGGGGAGAGAGAGGAACGTGAGTGGGTATTAGAATTAAGAGACAGTGAAATGAAACTGGGGAGTGTGGCATACAGACAAGTGCTAATAATGTGCTGTGACTGAACAGTAGGATTAAGACAACATTCTCTACCCGATGTCCCCAAAAAGTTCCCTGTAGTCTATAATTATATTACACATGATACAAGTATGAAGAATGTGTCTTGTAAAATATTTTTACAAGTTGGAATTAAAACATTATGTATAACTAACTCAGGCATGAGAAATTGGACATAACATGAATATGAATTTTTGCTGAGAATACAAGCTTCTGTTTTCAGCCTCTCTAATTTGAGAATTTAGAAAGCTGGGAGCGGGGTGGGAGGGTAGCTCAAGGAATTCAATAACCTCTGGGTAGAAAAACTCATCTTAGCTTCTCATCCACACTCATGGCCAGCCTCTGAACAACAGTAATTTTCCACAAGTCTTATAATTATAAACATAGCCCTTCATGCTTGGCACTCAGGCATCTCACACCTGAGCTCTTTGAAGAAAATAAATACCTTAAGTTTGAATCTCTCCTCTGGAGTCTTAATGATACGCTTGGAGGATTTCACAAAGAGAAACTGTCTGATCTTCCCTGTGGGCTTTCTGGGATTCCCTGGTGGGAGGCCTGGCTGACAACTCTGGCTAGACGTGGGGATGACCCAGGCTTGACAAGTGTCACCCACAATGGTTGCTCAAGCCCTATAGGCAGATGTCCCTTCTGTCCTTCCCTGGGTGACCCTCCCTCTGGTTCTGAACGCCTGGTAGAGGATGTAGCTTTCCTGAAGAAAGACCAGTCTTTACTCCAGAGACTATGTCTCCGAGCCTCCTGCTGAGAACTTGGGACAAGCTCTCAGATCTACTTGGCTCAAGCACACATGGTTACTAGAGCAATGGTGCCCTTTGTGCTACTGACAATTGTGAGTCGTGAGGAAATTTGAGACATCATTGGGGCGCTGCGGGAGACTTTTCAGGAAGGCAGTTCTTTCAGCCATAGTGTTTTTAAACCACCGGGAAATAACCTAATCATTTGGTAACCTTTTCGAATACTGCAGTTCCATGATCCTACTGGCCCGGCAAAGCAGTCATAATAGCAGTGATGATAACTCAATAGTCATGTAATAAATAGTTCCTGCGTGCGTCTGAGAATGGTAGGCACGGTTTTAAGCTTTGTGCTATATATGCCTTACTGCATTTAATCCTCTCCACAGTTCTGTGAGGTACTGTGTGAGCTCTGACAAACAGATGAAGAAACAGGCACGGTGACATAAATAATGCTGCTGTGGCCGGACAGCTAACGCCTGGCAGAGGGAGCGTGGGGACTTGGATCCTCAGGTGGCTGCAGAGCTCGGCCACCTTGCTGAAACAACCCAGGGCTCACTCTAGGGCGGGCTGTTCCTCTGAAGATTCAAGGGAGGGTGGAAGGAGCTTGTACTTTGGAATCAGGCTGATTTAGGATTTTATTAAGATTTCGCTCCTTTCTGTTTGTGTGATTCTAGGGCAAGTGATTTGACCTCTGAATTTCAGTATTCTCATGAACAAAATGTGAATAATTGCACTGGCTCAAATCTTATAAATGAGTTTCATTTTTTTAAACCAATACTAGGTCTCAATGTGCTAATAATTATTGACCCTTAATTGTCACTCTTAAAGATTGCAATGTGGAAAATTTTATTTGATTTTTAAGCAAAAGTTTGACATGCAGGAATTAATTTTTAAAAATGAATGTAATATTAGCCAGATATTTTTGATATTAAGCAAACATTCAGACTAAATAATACACATAGACACAGGAAACATGATTATATTGTAGCCATTTTAGAGTGAGTAAAACCATGTGATTTTAGACTTTTCATCAAATGGTGAGGTAGAGGCTAATATATTGGAGGTTTCATTCAACTAAATTTGAATAATTATACAGTGACTGGCATCATTTACTGAGCATTATGTGCCAGTAATGAAATGATTTATATTGTGTTAACCCATTTCATTCTTATAAGAACCCTCACATAGTGTGCTTAAACATCATGATGCTCATTTTATAAAAGAGGAATGAGGCACAGAGAAGTTAGTAACTAGTTCGAGGTCACACAGCTGAGTCAGGATTTGAACTTATGTCTCTCCAACTCTAACCCTTGTGTTCTTAACTCTTATAACTGCCTCTAAACTGAATCAAAGTATAAGAATAATTCTTTTTTTTTTTAAGCTGAGCCATCCTGCTACCTGTTGGCAGCTCAGCGGCTGCTCAGCTCGGGCTGGACTCGAACCGCTGTTGCTCAGAGCTCAAACTCTTGAGCGAGCTCTTAACCAACTGAGCCACTCGGCCGGCCCTAAGAATAATTCTTAAGGGTGCAAATTGGCCAGAAGTAAAGCCAAACATAAAAAAACACATTTCTGTTAATTAAATAAACATTTTTGTGTAATTAAGATAAATAATTCATTTGGTATGTATCATGTGACATCTCACTTGTAAATTTAACATTAGTTAGCCCATTTAGAACTAAGTTATTTGTTTGTGTGTAGACTTTTTTGAGAAACATGTCTAGGATGAAAAAGGTATTGGGAATTCATCCTAAAGAGACCAAATGAACTGTGAGTTAAACCAGCTAACTTACATCTTTCAGTGGCATGAAGAACTTGAAACAATACAGTGAATATTTTTCATCTGAAATTATCTCTGATATTTAAATGATGAATGAATCTGAAATAAATTTATATCCTAATTAATGGTGAATCGTTTCTTTCCCTCCCGGATTCCACTAAGTTTTGTTTTATTTCTGATTGTGACTATAGTGAAATCAATTACATTTCCAGTATTCTAAAATGTACTACAAATAATTGGTTATTAATTATGGTTTAAATATTTAATTTAGCAAATACCTTACTTTGTAAATGAGTTCAATTATATTCTTGGTTCTCTCTATGAATTCACGTGAGTTGCATTCTGTCAAAAGCATATAATACTTTTCTGAATGAAAGAGAAATGGGGCGTTATAAATAAGCACCCAGAAATGAGCAAACCCTAGAATACTCACTCCTTTAAGTGCCCTGCTGATGTGTGAAGGACTAAAAAATGCTATTATTCTTCTAAAAGACTAGTGCTTATCAAACTGGGGTGTGTAGATATGTGTGTGTGTGTATGTATGTGTGTGTCCAAGTGGATTCTTAGCAATCTGAGTTATGTAGGAGACATTTTAAATTTAGTGTTTTATTTGGATTATAAACTAAAAATTGGCATAAACATTTTTGATGAACTGCATTTTATATGCTTTTTGTGCTCCTGTATAGATAGATTCATGATTGTTTCATACCATGTAAAGGCTAAATAGCATCTTAGCACACTGCATAAATGGCTTTTCACAGTTGTACAATTACAGAAAGGCTGTGAACAAATAGTTACACTGTGGCATGTTTTGGTATAGGTATACAAAATTCAAAAGCATCTGTGCCATAGAAATCAGTGATGTGATTTGGAGGTGAATGTACTCAGTGGGTCATACCTTTGTTCACACCATTCTGCAACAATTTATTAGAAGTTAAGTACAAGAGTGTACATAGGGAACTTCCTTTTCCTGGTTCCTGCTATGATTGGTCCAAGTATCAATTTCAATTCAGATTTTCATAATGCCAGAAGCCTAATCTTATATTCAAGGAAACAGTATAGCTTTATAGAATTATCAAGAGAAACCCCTTTTCTTATTTGCTGATTTGTGTACATGGGCAATCTGTTTATCCTAAAATAGGACACAAAGATGTGTGGTTATTAATAACTTTTTGGGAAAACATACTTATGTGAAAGTCATTCTCCAGATTATTATCATTGAAGTTAAATTATAGATACAATAAATGGGAACTAGACCTAAAATACATCTTTCTCACTAAACCTGCTATTTAGTTTCAACAAAACAATGTCATTTGAAACTCATGTCAGTTTTATATTGTGTAAGAACTGTAAGTATATGTATTATACATTTTATATTTAACTTTCATGTGTACGTATTCAATTGACACTGGAATACAATAAATTTAAGTTCATATTGTGTCTCTGTGAGAATCTCTGCCTTTGAAAGAAGTATATATATTGCTCACTGAAACATTTACTAACCAAAAAATATGCCCATTAAAATATTTTATTTTTCGGAGGACAGGTACATAAGCATTTTTAGTTGAAGAATTTAGTTGTCTAATCGTATACGTCGTTCAGACTCAGTTGTATGAATTATTCCTGTGGGAGCCTATTTCCAGAAATACATTTTTAGTCCTTTTACAAAATATCTGCCTCCTGTGTTCATGCCTCTATGAGTTCTTATGTGCATGTGTGGAGAACGAAGACATGTGCATATTTCTGAAAATTTCATCACACAAAAATCTGAAAAGCAACCATAGTGTAAAATCAGTAGATAATACCTTTTAGTTCCCATAGCATTTTAGTTGGTTTTTACCTCAATTTTATTTTATCCAAGGAGGGCTGCTTCATGATATGTGGTTTCTGAAAAAGGAGCTCCTAGAACCCATCTCCAGACATGCAGTGATTTTTCTCCATTTTAAATCTAGGCTACCTTTTGACACAAAGGCATGAGAGGAGATGAGCACAGGGATTCTGTGTTGATGAGACATAATTCTTTGCCTAATCTGCTTTGCAACTGTAAACTCCCCAAGCTCCCGGGGTTGTCTCCCTTTCTCTAGGTATATATCTAATCTGGGGCTAAAAATTGACACATAAATGAGGTAAAAGTAAAGCATTGTTCAGAGTAGCCTTTTTACTGCCTTGGAGTTTTGGAACGATTGCTCTCTACTTTGGCATTTGAAAGAAAAATTTGGCTATTATGGTTTTTCTTGTTATTTTTATTAAGCGAATGAAAAAGGATGGTAGCGGTTAAGTCACTGGGGTGTTGAAACAGCAGATTGAGGGGCCCCCAAGGACCTCGATACCCATTTTTGAAGTTCAATTCCAGCCACTGCGATTAGAGCAGCCCTTCCAAAATGAGGGTCACAAATGCATTTGTGATTTAGACTATTTGTCTGGATGCTGTCAGGGAAACAATTGGCTATTATTGAACAGAACTGCTGATTTTCTCTTTGTACCGTTTTTTTTTTCCCTTTTGTTTTGGTCATTTCTGAATGGTAAAGTCTGACAGTGAGTGAAAAAGGAAATTCTAGTTATAGGGTAGAAAGAAGAACAGATAGCTAGAAAGAGAAGAAACAAACAAGGGAGGGGGAAAAAAAGCAGCTGTTCCATTTCATATGTTGTTGATTTTAGTCTTGAGTAATTTAGTGTAATTGAAATGACTGCCTCAACCACAGCCTCTGCAGCGGTTCACCTCACTTTGCCCCTGGCCCCCGTCCCCGCTCAGAGCTGGTTGGCTGGGAACAGGGTCGGAGCCCAGAGGGAGCCAATCCATTGACTAAGCAGCGGTTCAAGATGAATGGGCGAGCCTGTTAGAATCTCTCCAATCCAGGCAATGTCATTCATTTTCCCAAAAATACATCTCAAATCTGGGCCCCACTCTGCTCCTGCCCTGTCCCTGCCAACATAGCACCATTTTCATTTGAAGCTTCTCATCTTCCGTTCTCCAGTTAGACTTAGATGTTTTAAAAGATTATCAGATCATGTAATTCTACTTAAAAACATTTCAGTGGTTTCCCATTGCACTTGAAAACAGCTCCACGACATGACCAATCGCCCACCGTGATCAGCTCCCAGAACCCGCCCCCGTTCATCATCCTTCTCCTCGGCTTGCTCTCCATCCTCTGGTCACAGTGGCCTTCTTTCAATTCCTCCTGTAGTCAAGGTCAGTTATGATGCCCTTCTTCATGCATTACTCTCGCGTTTACGCTTCACGGGCTGGCTCTTTCGAATGCTTTTCGTCTCAGCTTAAATGTTATCTTCTAGCAGATGCCTTTCCACAACACCCTAGCTAACAAAAGCTCCACTTGTTACTCTCACTGCGCCTGTGGTTTTCTTCACAGCCCCCCCCTTTTTTTTTTTACAATTTCAGTCACACACAAACCTCCATATACCCATTCTTACTTAGGTTCTGTCTGATGATCTCATTAGATTGCAAGTAGCATTATTCTCTACTGTAGATCCTGTACCTACATACTGATTAGACCCATAAAAGAAGCACAGTAAGTATGTTCAGTAAGTAAATGAATATGCATTAAGACACACAGAAATTGTCCATCAGTAGGGAATCCTGAAGTTAGCAGATAATACATACTCTCACCTGAGGGTGTCCATTTGGGGGTCCTGAGTAAGATTAGCTGGGTCACGTAGAGGTTGACCATGTAGGTTTTGGGGTCAAAGACATCTGGGTTCATAGTCTTAGCTCCACCACCTACGAGCAGTGTTCCCTCAGGCAAATTACTTAACCTCTGTGATCTGTCTTTCCTAATATGCAACATGGAGGCAATAACGTAGTTTTACAAGATTGTTGTAAGGATAGGTAATACTGTGTGATGGCTAATTAGCATGCATAGTAATGAAAAGCATTTAGTTGATACTGCCCTCTGCCAGGCCCTAGGCTGAGAGCTTTATAGCACTCTCACCGAATCGCTCCATCAATCCTGCGAGACAAAAACTGTAACCCTCACTTTGCAAATGAGGAGCTTGAAAAAGAGGATAAGTTTAAGGTCATCTAGCCAGTAAGTGGCAGAATCAGGTTGAATGCAGGACTTTTAATTGCAGAATTCAATCTTACAAGTACTAAGTTATACTGGTTTTCATATCATTTATTCCAAATGGAAGTAAGGAGTTAATACAAGATAGCATGTGACTTCTAAGAGAGACAACTTTGCAAAGAGCAGTTGCCTTTGTTTTGAGAGTTTTTAGTTTTTAAGTCTAGTCCCGTGAGGCCTGATTGAACTCTGTATCTCCTCCTTCCAATATTTATCAGATTGTTCTACTGTCTCTAGTTTTTGGCAGACGACTCTTTGGTTTGTTGCATTTTCTCTGGGTCATGCTGGATTGCTCTTTCATGGGTTTGTAATTTTTTATTGTAAAATCATTTTCTGTGGGTGTTGTTTTGCTCTGGGAACTATCCATGGGCATTGAACTGTGGAAGTGTCCTTACAGAATAGATTTCCATTTGCTTCTGCCTGGGCTCTCTGAATTTAAGAGCGTAGACCAATTTTTATTTGGGGGTTTCTTTATAACATAGGTAATGCAAATTTAGACCCAAACCCATCTGGCATGAGCCTGGGGTTTGACTTCTGATTGGATTTCCCCTGTGCCAACAGGCCCAGTCACATGGGCTTCTTTGCAGCTTTCTCTAGGCTAATGGTAGTGTCATTTTCATAGATGGGCCAGATCTTTGAGATAGTTAGGTTTATTCAGGGGTTTAGATCTGGTTTCCTTTTTAAAGGCCAGAGGATCCATATTTTCTCCATGTGCAGATATTAAACCTTAGCCCCAACCCTCTTGAGCTTTTAGCTGGGGCTGAACCCCCCAGGGACACCATCCTTTGCTTATTGTATTGGCTTTCCCATCATTCAGTGCTTCAACAACCTAGATAGTACTCTTCTTTTCCGAGGTACCTATGTATTTGAATTTTTGTGTGTTTTATTTTATTCAGAATTTCCATGTGTTCCTTGTAAGAGGTGAGCCCATTTACATAATCTCAGTCCATCAGGTTACCAGGAATTCCAAAGCATAGAAGCACAAAGTGGGGGTCCCTCTTGTGTGGGGAGGTGGAACCTGTTCTGTAAAGTGGTTGAGAGGATTCTGTGGCTCCACAGGTGGGGCAGAGCTGGAGAAGCCATGAAAGAGGTGGGTTGTCTATCCTCGGAGGCACAGGATACTTTCGAGTAAGTGTACAGCATAATGAGTTCTATATTTTTAAGAAACTAGCTTGGTAGCATCATACAGAATGAATGGAACACTGAGCAATCAATGCCATGGGGATGAATGAGAATGCTATTGAAAATGTGTGAGACAAAGAGAGGTGAGAGACTGGCTCAAGCCATGGAGACAGGAGCGAGGAAAGACCCAAGAGACAAGGAAAAGACAGACTTGACAACATTTTGGGACTGGTGGCTTAGGAGAGCCATGGAGAGCGTGTCAAAGACGACACCCAGGCTTCTGACCTGGGTGAGTAGGAGGGTATTTGGTTGGATTTATACTCCTTTCTTGGAAATGTAGGTTATCACTGACTATGGTCATGGCATTGTCCCACTCCCATGCTATAAATACCCACATTTAATGGTGATATCTTGGAAAACCCTAGACGGTGGTGCGGCTGGGTCAGTAAGCTGTGGGATGGTCTGGTGGACTTGCTTCCGGCTCAAAGGTAATGTTGAACAATCCTATGTAGCAGGTTGCATTAAGTGCAGATTACATTAAGCTAGGTAGAAATCTTCTAATATTTTGAATTCCATACTTCTTAGACTGTCAGGAAGTGGGGTTTGCTTCCTTCTGCCACACTCAGGTTAACTGTGTTCTCTGGTCTCCCAATTTTTTATGTGGTGGGAAGACAGTGGGGTTCCAAGGTGAGTAGGCTTTTCTTTTCTTTGTCTGGGAATGAAACATTGGGTCTAGAGGTGGAGAAAAGTGAAATTAAATGAAACCATACAAATTGACTGAAAAAAAGAAACACCGTATGTTAGCAGTTTATAAACATTTTATGCTGACAAAGCTCCGCAAGCCTGGACAGAAATACTTGCACAAATGTGATTATAAGGCTCCCCTCACTGCAGCGGGAACTGGCTCAGCAAAGGGACTTAAAAGAATAACCTGATATCATTTATCCTTTCCTTTTTTTTCTTTTAAGGAGAGATGCTTGGTAGGAAAGACATAGAGCTCTCACTATACTGTATCATACCAGTGCAAACCCATAAGTGTTCTTTGTTTTATAGAACTGCTTCTGCAATATAGAGATGGGGGAAGAGGTGATGCTTAAGCCAAGCTGGTTGAGACTTCATCGGAAGTCATCTCCATCAACAGAGGCCCTTTACCTGGTTCCCCCAATTCTTTCTTCCAACTGCTTTTATTTGCTGTAGGGTTGAAACCCATAAACTCCAGCACACATGAAAGGACTTGACTTTTTGACTTGAAAAGGATGATTATAAGCCAGTGACTGTGTTTTCAAAGACCAGGTCTCCAATTTAGCCCTGAGCTCTGAGAACGGTCACAGCTGCTTTGCAGGGCTTCACGAGAAGCTTTGGGGGCAAGCACAGTGGCATTTTAAGTTGAGAAGCCTTTGAAGATCAAGATTTAAAAGCAAAAAGCAATCCTGCCGAGAGTCAGCCATTTATAAATTGCGATGAAAGAGCGCTGAACTGGGAGTCAGGAGAGCTGGCTTCTGGTCTTCTCTCTGCCACTGACTATCAATGGGACCCTAAGCAAGTCCCTTAACCTCTTGGGGCCTCAGTTTCTTCATCTGTAAAATGAGAGAGACAGAACAGATTAGTGGGTCCCAGACACTGGTCAGCAGATGAAATGCATTTAACCCTCTGAGAAACTTTGAAGACTTAATCCAGGAAGCACTCTCAGCAATTTTGATTTGGAATGGAATGTGTCAGGAATCTTCAGTTTGTAAAGCTCCTCTGGGGATTCAGATATGTAGCTAAGGTTGGGAACCATGGTCTAGGTGATTTTTGTTTTGTTTTATTTTAAAAGTTCTTTTGAAAATATCTCAAACATAAAAAATTTCCAAAAGGGTATAATGAATCCCTATATATTCTTCATCTAGATTCTAGACTCATCAATTGTTAACATTCTGTGTGTATGTGTGTGTGTGTGTGTGTGTGTGTGTTTTTCTTTTTCTTGAACTATTGAAGAGTAAATTGCAGACATCATGATACTTTACCTCAAAATACTTCAGCATGCATCTCCTTAGCAAGGACATTCTCTTTTTAATCATGGTACAAAGATAGAATTTGGGAATCATAACATCGATTCAGCATTATTATCTATTGGGTTGTCATAAAAGTCATGACGTATTTTTTCTGTTTTTCGTTGCAAAAATGCATCATGACTTTTCCGACAACCCAATAGTATACAATTGGTTTTCAAAATTTGCCAGTTTTCCCTATATCGTTCTTTATATCGAGTTGATTTTTAAATACTTTTTAAAATTTTTGGAAAAAAAATCACAAACTTGTAGAAAACTTGAAAGTCTAATGCAATTTTCTTCCTGCGCCATTTGAGAGTCAGTTGCCAATCTGCTGCTCTGTTGCCCCGTCCTGCCAGTATTCTAGTGTGTATTTCCTACAAAGACTTTCTTTACAAAACCACAGAACAATCACCACATGGAGAAGACATACTGATACGTTACTATTCTCTAGTCCTCAGTTTTGCCAATTGTCTCAATAATATTCCCGACAGAAAAATATCCAGTTCTGAATCATGTGTTACATTTAGTTGTCATATCTCCTTAGTCTCCGTCTGTCTGAAATAGTTTCTCAGACTTTCCCTGACTCCCATGACCTTGGTATTTTTGAAGATTGCAGGCCATTCATTTTGCAGAATGCCCTTCAAGATGGGTTTGCTGGATGTCGCTTCATGTTTGTCAGGGACGTTGCAGATGTGGTATCGTGTTCTTCTCATTGCCTCTCGACAGGTGGTGCACAATTTAGATATGTTTTATGGCTGATAATCTGCACTTGGATCACTTGATGAAAGCGGTGCCTTCCAGGCTTCTCCACTGAAAAATTACTCTTTCCTCCTTCATAATTAATGAGTATTTTGAGGGGAGTTACTTTGAAACTATGTAAATGTCTCATTCATCATCAGACATTCAATTTATTCATTCATGGACTTATGGTTTCCTATTTCATTCAATGCGTTGTCATCCATCACCATCGTTATTTATTTTAATACTCAAGTTTTCCTGATTTGGCCTTACAAGCTGCTTCAAGCTTTGACATATGTTCCTATCATTCTTTGAGTCCTTCCTTGCTCTCTGGTATAAAAAGATGTCCTAGGGTCATCTTGTACTTTTTCTCCCTACCCCTGGGTTCAGACAGCTTTTCAAGCAGCCCTGGTTCCCTTTATTGGAGAATGGTATTCAGGAGCCCAGATGTGGGCATAGGTGTGCTGGTTGCTGTGGCATGTTGCTGCCAGACCTAGGGTGTGTGTGTGTGTGTGTGTGTGTGTGTGTACACACGTGTATTTGTATATGTATTATATATATATATATATATATATACACACACACACACACGCACAGATATGTATTTGATACACACACACACACACACAAATACCAGCTCACTAATACCCCCGCACATATTCAAATATTAAAATACCTATTTACATCTCTGTCTGCCAACCTACCTACCTACCTGCCTATTTATTGAAAATCACAAGTTCACACTGATACCTCCAATTCTCACTCAGTACTATGTGATGCCCCCACAGGGTCATTCTAGCTTTCTTTCCGTATTTGTAACCCACTCCTCCAGTATGAAAGGTGAGACCTGCACCCATTGTCCTCCTCTGTGTATTCTTTGATCACCCCCTGAATTGCCAGTTTCCCACCTCCGCTGCCATTCCCTCTCCCACAAGGAGAACCCCTCACCCTGCTGGGGCTCTAACACCTCACCCCATGTCCTCCCTCTCTCCCCACCCCGCGGAAGCCCTTATTACCCTGCTCGGGTCGGATGCCTGCACCAGGCTCTGCCCGTGTGGGTCCTCCTCCTTGCTGGGACTCACTCCTTGTGGGGTCATCTCCCAGGATGGACACACCCTTCACACTTCTCAGGGCCTGACCCCCCATCCTGAGAGGAGGCTCACACTGCTTGAGCTCAGACACTCCACACAGGCTGCCCCCTGCCCGGGGATCCTCCCTTCTCCCTGCTCAGGCTCTGACACCCCTCTCTGGGCCGTGGAGGCTGCTGCTCCTACTGACTCCGGTGCCCACTTGTTCTGTGAAAAGGAAAGTGTGCCCTTTCTACTCCTTGCAGTTTAACATTAAAGAAGCAAAATTAGGTAGAACAGACTTCATTCTCTCAGAATCCAGGATTTGGTGGTTGGGAGAGGCCATTCAATAAGCACTGTTAAAGAAACGAATCCTGGAATATTCAATAACCTGGGGAAATAATAAATCCTTAAAATTGGATACAAGTTTGAATCACTGGCACTTGACAGAAAATTTCTTTATATTATTATAACTCTGAAAAGGCTGTATCTGATTTATGAGTGTAGAGAAAACACTGCCATACAGGGGTTTTGGAAACTCTTATTTGGGGCAGGAGGTATTTCATAATATCAGATTTCTTTAAGGAGAAAGTGTCAAGTATTTAAAATTGGAAGTGTGAACTACTTATGGTAACAAGAAGAACCTTCCTTGTCTCTCTTAAAAATTTACCTTCAGACAATGCCTCTAGTGATAAAAGGATGGATTTTTGTTATAGACAAGGAAGAAATTGTGACCTGGGGAAATGTGAAATATTGAAATGAGTAACCACAGAATATGAAGATCTTTTAGGGAGATTTTTGAAAAGAGATGGGAGTCAGGGGCCTGCTGGAGGCCTAAGAAACCCTCTGGTATTTTCTATCACGTAAGCCGACACCAGGTTGGTGTTTATAAATGAAAAAGCTGATTTATTTCAAATATTGGAGGCCTCGTATATGTTATCCATGAGATTATTTGCTGTATAAATAATAGATTTTGTTAAAGACAATCATTATAAAACCAGAGTTACAGGAGCTCCAAGTTATTTGTTTTTAAGTTATGGTACATTATTAGTTGTGACATTATCAAATAGTCATAATGAATGTTTTGGTTATAAAGAATTCATGAGGCCCGGCTGTGATTCCAGTTGCTGGGACCAGGGCTGCCATGTGTGGCCTCGCAGGATGTGCCCTGCATAATCCCAGGAACACCTTTCCCACAGACAGTGATGTGAAAGGTGCCCCCGATGTGAGGCGATGAAGCGGCTCTGAGAGGGATTCAGTTCTGCCATCACTTGCCTGCTTCCCACGAACTCGAGCAGCAGCAGGCAAGGGCTGGGGCTTGGGAAAAGGAGAGAAATTACTGCCATTGGCTGTAGACTGACTGTGCATATTAACAAGCAACTTCTCCAGTCTAAAGCCCAAGTCCAGAGCCTTGGAATAGATGTGGGCACACTGCTGCTGCATCTATGTGTGAATACCCTGGCTTTTTAAGCAATTTAAATTGCAGGAACTTTGTATATCAGTGAGAGGAATTAAAAAGGAAGCAGCTTTTTGCAGTGTCATGATGTTTTACTGAATTAGCAAAGTAGCATGACCTTCCCGCGAGTCTTTGGGATGCCAGGAGAATTGCATCTTCGCCCGCCAGCCCCCCGCCCTGCTGAGGCAGCATCTGCAGAACTCCAGGGAGTCCATTTTGAGCGTGTTAAGAAGGGACTCCGTGAGATTAAATCCCTTATTTTCCATTAACAAAGAAAGGGAACACTTACTTTCTGTAAAGCCAGTCTTAACCAGCAGAGGGATTTTAAACATTTGGCAAGATCATGGCTGAAAAACAGGCACATTCTTGAGTCTTGCTCCATGGAGGCCAGAGCCAGCCACAGGCCATGCAATGCAAAGGGGCAGTGCTTTCGATGGGCACTTTCTTTATTTAGATGATTGCAATTTTGATACTGATTAGGGAAATTAAGTAACTAACATGTTGATCTGTTTAGTGGCAACTAGGTAGTGATAGTAGGACAGAAATAATAGTTAGCGGTTGCTGAGTGTTCACTACGAGCCAAGCACTGCTTGGTGTCGGCTCTTGCCATGCATCGTCTCATTTACTCCTCACGTCTGCTCTCAGAGATAGCCCATCACAGCTAAGATGTTTTCGGTTGTAAAATCATAAGGTAGGAGGTCATCTGGGACCTTCACCCTCAGGATAAGGGTAAATGAAAATAAATTCACCACCCAGAAGTGTGGAGAAAGGAAACGTGCGTGGCTCAGTCTTGGCACTGGGTGCAGGGAGGTTGCAAAATTATCCTGCCAACAGCACATGAAAATCCTCTGTGACCGAACTTCACTTCCTTTGAGCCCGACAATCGTAAGACACCTCCTGATTTCAGAAATGTTGAAGTGTGAAAGCTCTTGTCTTTCAATGAATGAAATAGGGTATTTTTTATCAGCTCCATTTTACAGATGGGGAAAATGAGGCGGAGCGGTGAAGCTACCATATTTAGCCGTGTGTAATACACACGATTTTGCCCAAATTTGTGAGGGAAAAGTAAGGATGTGCATTATACATGGATAGTACTCATTCCGTATCTATATAAATGTTTTTAATTCTTTTATGTATGCTTCTGAGTTAAAAGTGTAACTGTAGAAATCCATAACAATATCCGTGTGCAAAATAATACCCTGGAATATGATAATCGGGTTTGTTTACCTTACAATGAACTTGCAACAGCGAAGAGTTCTTGGCCTTCTATGATGCATAAATATCGTAAATTTCTTACCGGTACATAAAATTTCTTATACCTTGTAGCTGTTCTTGTGTTTTGTAATTGTTACATAAAATTTCTTGTACCATATGTTAACAAATAAATGCTAAAATTCCTTTATGATACAAAAAACAAGTACCTAAATGTAAACAAATAAAAATCTGAATAAAAAAATTAAAACGAAAGATTTTTCTTCCCCTGAAAGTTTGGGCCAAAGACATGAGTGTACATTATACACAGGGACATGTTATTCGTAGCAAAATATGGTACTTGTCTGAGCTGATTAAGTAGGAGGGCTGGAATGCAGAACCTGTGCTCTTAGCCCCTGAACTTGACCTGTTACGGAAGATTAGGATAGTCTGGTGTATGAGTAATATGTATGAGGACATGGCTATGTATATTAGCTATGTCAGGAAGGAAGTTTTATATATAAGGATAGCGAACCTGAATGGGCTTCTTAGGTATTAAAAAAAAAAAAAGGAGAGTGTTCAGAAACTCAGTATCTTATGTTTGGCCCCTCTCATCATGCTTTAGCCAGAAACCTTTCCAGATAGCCTGGAGTCATATGTTTCCCTGAAAAGGGGCTTTCTCTTTAATGCTCTGTGGCTGTTCACTTAGAAGGTAAAGCACATAGGGAGTGACATTTCCCTCCACTTTTCTTTAGCCCTGTTTAGAGAAGGAAACACTACATACTTAGACTGATAATGTTCCCTGTAATGTGCACTGCGATTATGTGAGCAATGTCCCTAGTCCTCAAAACCCATGGCTACATAACACAGCATGGGTTTTTCTCATAGAAGATACTCAAAATAACAGAATGGTCATTTTTGGAGATAAACTTTTATCTCCCCAAGTTGTTTTCTAGACCCTACTTTTATTTCATTTCATTTATTTTTTTTTGCTGTATTGTTAAATTGAAAGATAATCATAGTATATCACTTTTGGCTTGATCTGGGTTGCTCTCATATTAGTATTTAAATAACATTTTTCAATCAAATAATATGGTTACGGGACCATCTGATGAAATTGGCCTATGTAAAGATTGGGATGCTTTTCAGCTATTCAGATTAATGAGATTATTATTCTAGTTTAGATAAACAGAATTAATTAACTCCTGCTGAGTAGGAGTGATTTCTATAGTTTTCTTCTTTTCATACTCCTCGAAGGAGAGCGTCCCACTGGTTTTATACATTGGTGTTATTACAGTAGATATTTTGACATTTACTTTATCAATAGAATGTTTTCAAAATTTGAAGGCCTATTAGTGGCTCTTAAATGTTTCCTAACATGTCTCTAATTTTGGGCATATACTACTGATGCCTTTTAGTGTTCTTGTTTGCACAGACTCGAGCACCACTTAGCTGAGTACTTGGATATATACTGCCGACTAAAGCCCACCCCTGTTCTAAGATATCATACATTCTAGGGTGGAGACAGATGTGAACATCTCCCATTAATGTGATACGCACTACAGTAGGGTTCATATAAAGTTCTGGGTTGCTTGCAGGATAGGAAATGACCTTTGGTTCAAGTAGGGCTGATGGAGAAATTATCAGAACGTGGACGTCACAGGTAAATAGACATTTACCAAGTAGAGTGGAACCCACATGTGCAAAACTGGGGAGTGTCTTTGCACTGATGTTCAGCCAGCTGGCGACGCAATGCATGGCTTGTAGGTGGCTGTTGGGTGCTGCGGATGGTGAAGGGTGATGGTGAGTCTGCAAAGCAGCTGGGATCAGATTAGCAGGAGCTCCGTACCTGATACCAAATGTGATAGTAATTATAATTTTCGGATACCTTTTCAGCCTCTTTTGAACCATTTTCATTTTTATATGCCTTATCTCTGTTTTGTGAGCTTGTGAGTTTTCATTGGTGCTCCTGCTTTGTGATAAGAAAACCACACAGAGAGGAGTTTTCTAGTGGCAGCAGTGTCCTGGGGCCAGCTGGGGTAGGCAAAACACATTAGGCTCATGTTTGAACACATACACATGATTTAGTAGTTAGGAAATGTGCCCAGGGACTTGAAGGACTAAGATACTGAGGGATGGTTACTGAAGTTTTCTGCCCGGGCTCCTGGGACACTTGCTATGCTAGGAAATGGGAAAGAAAGTGCTGATGAAGGATGCCAGCAGAACCTTCCATTTTAGGCTGTCATCCTGGAGAAGGCCTGGAGAGTGTAATGAGGCGAACAATCAAGTGGTTACAGTCAGAAAAGGTTAAAGCAGCTTCAGGGATCACTCTTTGTGCTATTTGGGTCCTGCAATGTCATGCCAGTAATAAGCAATCTGCAATCCAGAGGAAATAAGCAATTAGGTCCCTGCATCGGTGAAAGGCTGCCCAGATTCAGAATGGAGGTGAAGACAGTGAATTATTTTCCTTTGAGGTTGAACTGAGCCACAGAGACTCAAGCCAGTGGCGAGTGATGGTCCGTCCGTCAGCGGCATTCGCTGAGTTCCCACCATTTGCATACCATGTAATTAGGTTTAAACAAGCCCTCAACAGTTTAAAACACATGCTCTGTGGCGTCAGTGAGTTTTCAATCACCAGCCTAACCAAACTTTTCTACACCGTGGTTGAGATTTAGGTTTGGCACAGACCATAAATTCCACAAAACAATCGGGTTGACCGGGTCGGTAGCCATGCAGCTGTGAGGGGGAGGTCATGCCCTGTCAATCATACCGGGCATGCTCATTCAGGATATTGAAATGTATCTATGCTTCGTCAGCGTACTTTATTAGTGACACCTCTTTACACTAGATCCTGCCTTCCAGGCTGGAGACATAAGGGCAGCTACGTGTTCCTCTAGGTTTTCCCCATATGTTTTGCCTGCCTTAGAGCGCTAAACGATGCCCTAAAACTCTTCCTACTAAGGAAAGACATAGGAAAAAATCTCTCCGGCATTTCCCCCTCCCGGTTCGTACAGGGCAGTAGTGTTGTAAGGCACGGCAGAGTCAGAATCCTTGGTTGGGGGCGCAGGGGGGCATGAGCTACATGTGCACAGAAAACACCCTGGTGCTTCAGATTCGCTGCTGCTCAATCCTACCCTCCTTGCTCATGTAAGAACTTCTGTTTCAAACTTTAAAGTCTATACCATTGGCCCTTGAGCAACACAGGTTTGAACTGAGCAGGTCCACTTATATGTGGATTTTTTTTTCAATAAATAGGTACAATACTGTAAATGTACTTTCCTTAAGACTGTCTTAAAACATTTCTTGTCTCTAGCTTACTTTCTTGTGAGAATACAGTATATAATACATATAACATACAAAATATGTGTTAATCGATTATGTTATCGGTAAAGCTTCTGGTCAATAACTAGGCTATTAGTAGTTAAGTTTTTGGGGATTCAAAAGTTATACCTGGATTTTCAGCTGTGTGTGAGAGGAGGGCGGGGGGCTGTCAGTGCTCTAACCCTCATTGTGTAAGGGTCCACTGTACTGTTAAAAATGATGAAAGAAGACAATTCAGGTGATACAAAATAAAGTTTATTTAGCGTTTTCATGAAGCAGACAGTCTGCATCCGGAATATTGAAAAATGGGGCAGAAAGCCGGAGGCTTTTACAGGATAAAGAATGAAGAACAAGGAAGGGGAAAAATAGAACATATCTGATGGGCTGGAGCCACCGAGTCAGCCCTGTTTGGGGTGGGAAGGAACAAGGAAGTAAGAACAGAGTCCAGAGCTGGTTTGGCGTTTGGAGATTGGCTGACTGAATAGACTGCATTTCCGGTCACGCAGACCATTTACCGGACACAAAAGTTATCTAGGTTTTGGTTTGCTGACGCTGTACCCTGGGCGGGTATGACTCCATCTTGAGCCTAGGAAGTTATGTCAACAGTGTAAATCACCTTGAGATCTTATTGAAATGAAGGTTTAGATTCTGTAGGTCTGGGATGGGTCCTGAGAATCTGCATTGCTGGCTTTTCTGTAAGTGATGCTGATGGCCCTAGACTGCAGCCCTCACTCAAAGGGCTCCCGTTGTGTAGATATACCCTTAGACGAGCACTCGATTACACTACACACTTCAAACCAGTTCTTTTCCAGGGGGCTATCAGTTTTTACTGATGAGACATAATGTGGTAAAATAGCAAGGAAAAACATACCATGGCAAGGTAGAAAGACATAGCCTCACATATGTACGTACGGTGCAGAAGTGACCTTTCTGAGGAAATAAATCTTGGGAAGGAAACCGCACTGAAAGAGGCAAGTGATATTTGGAATCAGTGTTGAAACGTGAGTGCCAATGTATAGCATGTGGCTGAGAAATGACACTGGATAAGTAGTATGTTTAACTCTGGGGATGTGAATTATCTTCCAGGCCAGCAAACTTCAGGGTTTTCCTGGGTTTCTTGGCTAATATGGTTGACTGCAAGGGAAGCATAGCACTTCTAAGCTTTTACATAGTAGCAGAAATTGTGAGAGTTGTGAACTATTTACTAATATTTGTGCTACTCAGCAAGTGTATTATTTGATTTCACCCATTCCAAGTTGACACCTGTTGGGGAGGGGAGAGTAGCGTTTCTGCAGAGGTTAGTTTCCTAAAGAGTTTTTTAAATGGATTTACCTTTGGGAATGTGAGGCCTATTTGTAAAATAAACTTGCTACATTCACATCAGCAGTCCTGGATTAGTTAAGAATTTTACTTATATATGCCAAAAAACATCTTTGAAAAATGGCTGAAACTATGTAATCGGCAACTTTGAGTTTGACAGAGAAGTACACAGAAATCAGGGCCTATTTCTCTTTGTTCTTACATCCTATACTCAACTAAATGACTCTGCCTCCTAAGGAAGGTTTATTGTGTCTTCTGAAGGTTTACAGATTGTGACCATGCTTGTACTTTGGCACATTACCTATATTTTGTTCCTTTTCCCCTGTATTCCTTTTCCTTTTTAATTTTTAATCAGAGATCAATACTTCTAGTCACTGTGATTTTTTTTTCCTTAGGAGTTACAGTAACTAGTTGTCATGAAAATGAAGTACAAAAAACTTTTAATATCGTTTGAATGAAACCTGGCACTAGCTAAAAATATGTCCTTGTGCAATGATTTCAATTTGGCTGACTGTAACACTAACTTCTACTGAGGGCTGGTACTTTTAGAACAGAATATAAACTCAACTCCCCAAAGACATCTGAGAAAGGTCTCAAACCAAGAGCTGCTTTAAAATATAGATCGTGTCTGTGTGTAGTTGTATTCCTGTACCTTTCACAAACATTTCCTTCAGGAGTAGACATCGCTGAACACCAGGGAATGGAACAACAAAGCAGCCAAAATATTCTTCAGACTTCTAGGGCAAACTCATGTCATTGAACAAAAATCACAATAAAGAGAACACTTGTCTAAAAAATATACTATTATCTGATTCTCCTACCTTCTAGACGGGTAAGAGCCTGTTGCCGTAAGTCAGGGACGTTTGTGTCATTGTTTCACTCTACAGTGGTGTTTCTCAAGGTGTGGTCCACCAAGCCAAGTATTTGTGAAACGTCCAGATCCCTGGGCCTCACCTCAACCCTGCTGAATGAGAATCAGTGGATTCTGCATTTTCTGGGAGCACCCCTAATTCAACGCTATGTAACTGAAGTTTGAAAATTAGCAAATGAGGTTGAAGGGAAAAGTCTGCTTGACACTTTTCCTTGGGATGAGCAAGGAAGCTCTTTCAAGAATAAAAGGTAAAGATTAGTTGAAAGGGTCATCTGTCTATCCTTCCCACTCTTGGTGGTAGAGGGATAATAAAATCGTGTATGACTGTTATTGATGCTCTGAAATGACATTGTAGAATAAGGGAGGTGATCTCTAGCTGAGAGTGCGTTAAAACCTTTATAGTACAGGCTGAAGAAGACACTCTGGGAGTCTGCACGTTACCTTTAATGAAACCCAGGTCCAGTCTAAATTGAAATCCTGCACTACTGCTGGTGTCCTGAACGTCACAGGTTGTTGCTGTTCATAACTGCTTTTGATGGAGCTCAAAAGCTTTTGATAAGTCCTCCCTGGGACTTATCACCACAGTTTAACTCCTGGGTCTCATCCTTGACTCACAAGAAGGCCCATGTTAGCAGAGAAACAGTTTGCTGTAATGCCCCTACCATCAGGAGAGAAAATAGAATTAGTTATTCCTTTAATAATAGACTTTTAAAGTAGAGGCCCATTGGGGTGGTCATGTGGTGGACCAAGATGAAAGTAGAGGCACCAACCACTTATCCCCATAGCAGCCACCTATAGGCCCAAGACGAGTTCACTGTCCAAGTGTCCTTCTCTGGGCTGAGGCAGGCTGGCTGGCTCTCGGCACCATATCAGTCATGCCTCTTAGACTGCAGCTTGTCTATTCCTGGGCTCCTATCCAAAAGTCAAGGAGCTGAATTGACTTTCAGAGCATCCTCCACACAAGTTGAGTGTGTCCTCCAGCCAGGGACCAGTTTCCGGTCCTCTTATAATGATTTCCAAGGCCCCCTGGTGTTGGGGCAGAAGCCTTATCCTCACTCATCCACCTCTCTGCAGGTGGCCACATCAAGAGGGGCTCTCTCCTACCTGGCTTACACTTTCCACCTGAGAATGGTCTAGAAGCAGAGGCACCTTTTGTTGGCTGCTTTGTCTTTCCTAGAAAAGCAAAATGTAGTAACTCTCAAATAAAAAAAGAGAGAGAGGTGATTTGTTGCTATTCATTTCCTTCTCTCAACTAAATACATAGCCTAAATATTTTCAAAAATTTCAAGGTACTTATTTTCCTTAGGTGAGATAATCAAATAGAATGCTTAAGGAAATCCCCTGTCCCCTAATAGCTTATGGTCTGTTAAGGGAGCTGGTACTGTGATGATATGTGCCAGGTGAAGGGTACTGTCAGGAAATGACAAGGTCCCAGGTGGGCAACTCCTGTGACAGAAGCATCAGGATGGCTTTCTTCCTCAGAGAGGCACTTTGGGGTCCCTTAGTGGCCACAAGGTAGGGTTAAAAGCATACCAAGTAGTTATTAATTCCCACATTTCATTAAAGTGAAATTTCATTGGGAAATAAAGGGGAATTAAAAATGGAATTTTAGCAGGTTGTTATAAAAAAAAAAACACGTTTTTTCGATCAGAAGCCTGCTAGGTCTCTTTCTACATTTCCAACATACCTGTTCCCTCAGTCTTTGTGTTACTGGTATAGCATTTGACAAAAGAATTTGGTAACGAAAGAACCTCTTTTTTCTATAAAAATATCCTACAGCATTGAAGCAGGCACGTCTCTTCCTTCTCTCCCTTCCAACCTTTCTCCATCCTTGATGGTATTGCCTAATGGCGCCCGTTCTTTTTATATTCCTCTGTGCCTTCTTAGCGGGTTCCCGGGAGGTTAGAAATGTTATTTGAAAGACACAGATATAGACGCATGTTATGCAATTAATAGGCCTTCACTAAGCAGAACCAATAGACCATTAAAACGAATCCATGCTGCCCAAGCTCTCCTCTCCATCTTTCTCTCTCCACGAATAACCTGGTCCCATGGTTTAAGAGATAGGAAAGTCCGTCTCTTCAATCCCACTCTGTTTTAAATGCCAAAGATGATCAGGGCCAGGTAGTGATTTCCTGCTCTCAGCAACAAATGTGCAAATGTCTCCACCCCAAGTACGCCTCCAGTTGAGGCTGCTGAATCAGGAGTTGCACCAATTACAATAGAAAGTGGAATAATTTGCCTACTCCGACTCACACAGAGGGGTTGCAATAAATGGCCTGCCCGTATAAATAATAAAGTAAAAACGGGCCTGAGAGCTGCCGGGGTTTTTGTTTGCAGGAAATAGGATAACTCTAAACCGTTTATGGCCCTGTTTCCCAGCCAGAGTAGAGTCCAAGGGCCGTTTAGTTAGTAATGACAATAACAGGACTGACTTCATGTCAAGATGGAGCCACAAGTGCTAGGCAGAAAGAGAGCAACGAATACTAAATGATGTCAACTGCCAGCACGAGTTGATTGCAACTGGTGGCATTGGGGAAAACGGAGCATGCCAGGACCATTAGCAGTGAGAGACCCAGCCTTCGGAAAACCTCCGAGGCCAGTAACGGCTCGCATTCCCCGGATCCCTGAGATCCTTGCTGAGGAAGAAGAGAAAGAATAATTTATGAGCACTGGAGGCCTGATCTGTTGACACGTTATTATTGTTGTCAGTTGGAGTAATTACTGACCTGACAATATTATGGATATGAGTTCAGAGTAACACACATTCCTGGGATGATTGCAAGAAGTACAGTTTTTGGGTTGCCAAAGTGACCCGTCTACTCTTGCACATGTGCTCGAGCGGAAAGGGAAAAATGCTGAACGTTCTGGCCAAGGTGTTAAAATGCAAGGGAGATACACTGCCCTGGAGGCGTCTCTAAGTAGGAATGCACTGGAAACTCTTCAGCCTTCCCCAAGTCAGACTCTGTTCCCAGAATATTATCAGAACTCCCACTGATTGCGTGCTCACTGTGTTCAGGTGTGGAAGAAGATTCACATAGTTTATCTCATTCAATGCTCATGGTGACCTTCTAAAGTCAACACTTAATTATCTGCATTTGATAGAGGAGTGAGGTGGGGCCCAGGAGACTAAGTAACTGGCAAACAGAGTTGTAATAGTGGAGTCGGAAATCAGGCTTGATTTTACCTGATTCCAGAGCTTTGAGCTTGAACTACTATGCTATATTGTCTCATGTAGTAATAATAGTAATAATAATAATAATAATAATAATAATATACAGTTATACCATCCTCAGCTAACATTTATTGAGTACTTACTATGTGCCAAACATTGGGCTAAATGTTTGAATAAATCAGGATAGGGGAACTACTGTCACAAACAACCTCAAGTCCTTAGCATCTTAACATAGTTGACCCTTGCGCAACACAGAGTGCTGACTGCCCCCATAGTCGAAAATCCAGGTATATTTTTGGCTCCCGCAAAACTTAATTACTAATAGCTTAGTGTTGACTAGATGCCTTGCCGATAATATAAACAGTCCATACATAGTCTGTACGTTATATGTTTTATATACTGTATTCTTACAATCAAGCTAGAGAAAAAAATGTTAAGAAAAATCTTAAGAGAAAATACATTTATAGTACTGCATATATTGAAAAAAATCCACATATAAGTGGACCCATGCAGCTCCACCTGTGTTATTCCAGGGTCAGCTACACAAGTTTTTGTGATTGTTGTCACAGCCAATGAGGTAAGCAGAGGGGTGTGTGGTGGTTCAGAGGGGCTCTGCTCCATGCAGTCATTCAGAGAACCAGGCTTCCTCCCAGAGAATGTTCAACATGTGGACTCCAAAGTTACCATAAAAGGGAAGAGAGAGATCCTGAGAAAGGCACACTTGCTCCTAAGTGCCTTAGCCCAGAACTGACACAACTCTTGGGCTCACATTTTATTGCTGACAGGTAGTTACATGGACCACCTAGATATAAGTGTATTGTAACTATGACCAGGGGGAGTAAAACTTTTGATGAGCACCTACTTTAGCTCTGCCATGGCATTTTACCCGCATTAGCTCATACTTCACACCAATTTTATAAAGTTATTATTTCTGTGATACAGATGAAGAAACTGAGATACAGGGAGGTTGTACTATAAGATCACACAGCCAGTAAATGTCAGAGGTGGGATTGTGGGGGAAAATGATTGATCCTCTCATATGACAAAAATAAAATTTTATATATATGTATATATATATATATATATATATATATATATCCTTTATCCTCTGTTAATCATTTAATGGAATTTTATTACCAACATTTTCCTCTGCAGTCATTCCCTATACCCAATAGTTCTCCAGCTCTACCCATTTCTTGCAATGCCCTGAATGAACTTTGTTCTTTCTTTTCTCTGGGCCTTAGCATGAGCTGCTGTTCCCCTGTCCCCTGACTTGAGCTTCCCTGACACATCCTTCACATTTTAGCTTCCATATCACTTCTCTGGAAACTCTCCTCTGATTTCCAAGCCTGGCTTAGAGATTCTGCTCTGAGCTCCCTTAGCATTCTGGGTTTCCCTTGTCAAAGCACTTCCTACACAGCGTTTTAACGTTTGGTTACTGACTCTGCCTCCCTTGCCATAGACTGAGTTCCACCAGGGCAGACATTTTGTTTATCTCATTTATCTCTGTATCATAGCATCTAAGATGCCTTGTCTATAGTATGAGATCAAGAAATATTTGTACAATGAAAGAATAAATAAGTGATGCTCCCCGTATTCTGAGCCTACTCGTACCCTTCCCTGGCTGTAGTCTTAATAGGTCACTGTTCCTTCTTCTATATATCTAAAATCATATTTAAGTGAACCTTAGGACTTAAATCTGGTAGGCACTATATTTAGCTTGGGGCAGATTCAAAGAAGAAAAATACTCTGTACTCTCAAGGAACTCCCAGTTTAGGGATGAACAGAGATATGTAACTCTGAATTATGATGTGGTATGGTAAGTGGCACTGTAGAGATCCTTTGAGAGCACAAAGGAATGATTTGGAAGGTGGGGAAAAGCTGCACAGAGAAGGAGACCTTTGAGGCTGACTTTAAAAAGGGTATCAGATGGAGACAGAGAGAAAGGCCATCCAATGAATAGTGCATCACGTGGGACAAGCCAGGAAGGGACAAAGATTTTCTTTTTCAAGAATATAAAAAGACAATTCAATAGGCAAATGATTTGAAGAGCTATTTCATGAAAGAAGATGTAAGAATGGCCAATAATACATGAAAAGATGCTCGGCATCCTTAGACATGAGGACAATTAAAATTATAGTGGGATACCTCCAGGTACCCACTTGCATGGCTAAGATTAAAGAGACTTAAATTCCAAATACTGGCTGCAAGGAAGTGGAGTAGCTGGAACCCTCATACACTGCTGGTGGGAGTGTAAAATGGTATAATCATTTTAAATCACAGTGTGGGAGTTTCTTATGGGATTAAACATATCCTTCCCCTAAGACTCAGCCATTCCACTCCTAGATATCTACCCTGGAGAAATGAAAAAAAATCTGTCACAAAGATTTGTATACACATTTTCCTGGCAGATTTATCTATAATGGCCCAAACTCTCAAATAACCCAAATGTCTCTCAGTAGGAAAATGAGTAAACATCTATATAATGAAATATTCCTACAGAATAAAAAGAAATGACTTATATACCCAACAGCATGGATGAACCTCAAAAATATTCTGAGTGAAAGAAACTGGACACAAAGATTATCTGCTGTATGATTACATTATATTATATACCATTTTAGAATGGGCAGAACTAACCTCCAATGATAGAAAGCAGAGCCATGGATACCTGGGGCCAGAGGTCTAGAGGGAATGACTAAATGGGCAAGAGTGAGAATTTGGGGGTGATGGGAACATCCTATATCTTGACTGTGGTAATAGTTACATGGCTGCACGTATTTTTTGAAATACCAAATTGTATCCTGTGTAGCAGAAACAACCGAAGTCCATTACAGAGATTATTCTTGACTCGAGCAAACAGGACCTCTTATTGATGTCAAAACACCCTGTGCTTTCCTGCATGAGGGTTTTTGATAATGCTGTAATGCTGTTCCTTGGTCAGGAATGTCCAGCCCCATCTCTGTTGAATGGAGTTCTACCAACCTTACGTTGTATCCCTTCAATGATGTCAGTCTATCTAATTAGATGACCTTGAGCTGGCCTGCTCTGAACCTCATAATTTTTGAAAGCTTTCTTTCAGCCCTTTTTCTTATTCTACCTCGTATTATAGATATTTGTGCCCCCTTACTGGTCCCATTCTCCAGTGATCTGTAAGCTGCCTGAGGGCAAGGGCTCGGTACCCTCATGAGCATATTGCCAACCAATGCATATGAGAGTGGGTGTGTGTTACAGGCTTGCTGGCATAAATTAATTGCAATGAGTTGGTGTATAGGTCTGATGGGAGATAAGTGGGAAATGGCTTGTTTTGAAAGAGACCTGGGATTTTTCACTGTTGTCCATACCAGGTGTTCACAATGGAATCGGGAGGATTTGCCCTTGGATTAGATTTTAAAATTGAAACAGCTACATGTGCATTGAGCCCAGAAGGATATGTGACAGCTTTATGGAGACATATGGCAGTTGGGCCATGAAATGAAAGGGTTGCCAATGTAAAACTATTATTTGTCCTGGGGAACTTCTAAAACAAAGGAAAAATAATTTCACTTTTTTAAAACACAAAAGCTAATAGATGGTAATTATTTTCTGCTTGGCTGCAATCATGACTTCATGACATAATATAAGTATATTAATGACTGTGCTGTGTTAATTGGAGAAACAGGTTTATTAAAGAATATCTTTGAGATTTTAACACTGGTACGGTATTTGAATTTATAACTTTAGGGAAAATGGCATGAAACATTATTTTTCAATGCCATGGCGTTTCTCCTCAAATCTGAGTAGTGAGTTTAAAGCCTTATCAACACACAGAATCAACTAATTGACAGAGTTTTTTTACACAATTTGTTCCAAGAAATGCTAAAGCTGAGATTGGAAAGATGCAAATGCTGTAACCCCTGGTTACCAAGGAGAGAAAACTAACCCTGTTGTTCTCCTCAAGTGCCCTCTGGCCATTAGTCTCTTGGGTATAAGGTGGCGGAAAAGTGTTTCTGTGTACTAATTAGATGTAGACACAGATAGAAATTTTGGAGCTCGTGATTCTAGAACACAGACGTTTTTTGGGTTTATTAGGCCTTTGTGTGGTTCTCAGCATCTGTGTCTATTTCTCAGTTGTGTTTGGGGACATTATTATGTTATACTGCCTTGGAGCAGATAAGGGTAACAGGAGAGCACAGTTAATGGCAGCTTCCCCAGTTTTTTTTGTGTTTTTTTTTCCCCCACGTATTATGCTCAGTGCTTCCCACTGGATGCTGGTGAGAGTCCTGAGATAATCATCATGATGAATATAGTCAACATTTATTAAGTGCTAAGCACATGACACGTGATCCTATCAAGGTAGGAATTATTATCCCCGTTTTACAGGTGATCCGACTGAGACTTGGGTTAAGTAAACTTGCCCAAGGTTACAATACACATTAGTAAATGTTGGGATTTGAACCATAAATATTTCCTTATTTTGGAGTCACTTTTAAAAATGTACTCTTTCACTGCTGTAATCTTTGGCCCTAAAGTAAGATGAGAAAGGACTGAATGTACTGTCACAAATTAATCAAACGGTACTTATAAACACACACTCAGATCTCAATAGCTTTTTGCTCAGGATGGGAGAAGTGAATTCATATATGGCCAAAGTGGGGAACATTGGTCTTTTCAGTCTTTGAAATAAAATTATAGCCTCTTGAGGCTGCATATATTTATACAAATATAATCCCTACATTTGCCCTCCTAGTCTTTGGACTTGAAAATCTAGTTTTAACAAAAATCTGTTAATGCATGGTTGATAGATTCAATGGATATGCACACCATCCCCAGAATGTATAAGGTTATGATTTTACATATTTGTCACAAATGGCTGCAGCACTCATATATTATTGAAGTGAGCTTTTCTAATGGGGATAAATGTACCACACTGTGGACTCTCAAGATGGCAAGATACACAGCTCATGCTCAGCGAAGCAGGGGGAAATATATTATCCCGCTGCCATGCTGTGACACGCATATATTCCATTTGAGCTTCACGAGGGCCTTAAATCCAGAGAGAGATCAAAAGAAAATACAGACTTCCAGTGATGGCTTTTACAGCAGTTTCTGTTGGCTCAGTGCTATTTGCATGGCGTGCAGAAGGCTCAACTGCTTTAAAAGAGGAATTTTGTTAAAACATTATATTTTATAGCTTTTTTCTTTCTCCTGCAAGTTACATTTCCCTAAATTGCCTGAAAATCCAGGGAGATTTTTAATAAATTATAACTCAAGGGGAAAAGTTCTACTCCAGTTTAATAACATGGGGTGTGGAAAAAAAAATTTTAAGTTACTTACAAATTATCAAAATACCTTAAGTTCAAAATTTTATTTCCTAAAGACATAATTTTAACAAAACTTGTTTCAAATAATTGTGGTTTTTGTTTTTTTTTTCTGGCATATTTCCTTCCATCCTTTTAAAGGTGCCCCAGGTTAATGAATAAATTCTATGGGCAGATACTGTTCATTTTATTCAGAATAGCAAAAAGAAAAAGCGTAACTTGGGGAATAACTTTGCACAGGAGTTCCAATTTTCAATTTGTGTTTTCTGCATGCTGCCTAGACCATTGAAGCTAGTGGAATTGTCATGGGGCAGAGTGAGGCTTCAAGTGGCTCACAGGAAATATTCAGCAATCCCTTTTTGCTCCACATACCAAAATAAGCCTGGTGTCAGAGCTGTGCTGTTGAACCAGAGAGACCAAACATTAGGATAGCCCACCTCTGTGGAAATAGAAGTGTGAAAAGAGGTGTTAAAACTCTGGATATCAATTCCCTTTGTGATACTAAATGTATTTCAGGATGGCATTAACCCAAGGGGCTGGGGCCAGAATTCTAGCTCTTGTAGATTCTTATGACTTTGACCTCTGAAACAGAGAGATGGCCTTGTAAATGAGTATTTTACATTTGCTCAGGACGCTTGACAGTAGCTTTAGTTTAAAGAAGAGAAACAGATTGAAACAGTCTGTCATTCATGATTAAGTTTACTTGGCATGACAGAGATACAGTTGTCTCTCACATTGTTGAGTGCTGGAAGTTTGTATTCCAGGGCTGTGGGGGCACTACGAAATCCTTAGGGACTCAGGTTCCGTCTAGGTCACTGCTTTGCCTTCCTTAGAATGGTTCAAGCTGATTAGTGGAGCCCTAGCTAACATGGAGGACGGGATTAAAAAGCAGATGAGTTATCTGACATGTTTTTAAAGCAAGTGTCCAAGAGCCTGCCTCATACAACTTTTCTTTACATCTCGTTGGCCCAAACTTAATTGCACATTTAGGAAATGTAGCCTTCATTCTGGGAGTTGTCTACTCAACCAACAATCAAGAGTTCTGTTACTCACCAAGAGGGAAGGAAGGATATTGGGATGGTAATTATTTACTCTCCCTGTAATCTAATCTCTTTTACAGTGAGGCTAAGTAATTGTTTAGGATCACACAGTTTTCTGGTGGCAGGGATTAGAAGCAGGTCTTCTGATGGAAAATGAGCATCTAAGTTTAGATGGGGACAATTTATATAGAGATGGAAATGAGAATAAAGGCCATTAGAATTGGAAAGTTTGGTTTTAAGCATTTTCCACTTGTGCATTTTTGCCTATTATAACATGATGCCTATTCTATTTAGTTTTATTCTCTAGTTTAAAGTAGAAAAACATAAATCTCTGAGACACTATTTCATACCTTTTCTTGCTCCCCTAGTTTTTAATACTTGTTCCCTTCACTTGCCCTTGATGACCCTGTCTGTTATTTCACTGAGAGAATAAAGACAAACAAGAGAAATTCTGCCGGTTCCTACCATCACAAATCCACTGGGTCCATACAGGCCACCTTCCCTTTTGTGCAATGGATGAGCAGTTCTGTTTCTTTCTAGGCCCAACTGGTGCACTAGACCAGCCCTTCTTGCCTGCTCAAGCACTTTGCTACGCCATTATGTATTCTTTCTCCAGAATCATTTTCTCCTTATCTATGCAATCATTCTTGCCAGCATTCAGAGATATTCTAAAACCTCCCTTGACAAAATCACCCAGTCTAGACCAGATTTCACGTCCCCTTTCAGCTATCTTTTGCTCTCCCTGAAAGAGGCGCCTTATGCTTTATGTGCATTAATTGGCTCCTTTCACTCAGACTTGTACCCCCCACATTCCATGGAGACCCTCGTTGTTGAGGCTTCCAGCAATTTCCATCTTGCCAACTCCTGTGGGCATTTCTCAAACTTGGCCGTACTTGACTCTGTCAGTAGTACTGAACCTAGTTGTTCACTTCTGCCTTCTGGAAACAGTTTTTACTTGGAGTGGATAACTCGATTCTTCCTTTGTTTTCTTCCTAAGCATTTGCGGTGCCTTCCCATTCTTCTTTGATGGCTCTTTCTCTCCCTGGTGTAAAGATTTTGGGGGCTTTCTAGGGCTTGGCCCTATGGCCATTTTCTCTACTCTTTTTTGTTTTACGCTCTCTCCCTAGGTGATCTCACTCACTATCATGGCTTTAAATATCTTCTGTATCAAGGTGGTTCTGAATTTGTCTTTAGTCCTTTCCTTTTTCCGGGCTCCAGACTTATATGTCTAACTCCATCCTCAACACCTCCTCTTGGATGTCTAAAACGCGTTTACAAATTAAAATCGCCAAAAGAGAACTCCTGATTCTCATTTCCCAAACCATTCCTCCCCCTCATTTTAGTGAAATGCAACATTCACTAAGTAGTTCAGGGGGGAAAAAACTGGGAATTATCCTTGGTGCTTCTTTGTCCCACAAACCTCACACTTAATATATCAGAAAATCATCATCTCCAACCTCAAAATGGATCTAGAACTTAATCAGTTTCACCACATCCATCATTACTTTCAAGACCCCCGTTTAGATTCCTAATCGGTTTCTCTGCTTCTAGTCTTACCCACCCTCAAGTCTAGACATACTGATTCAAACGTATAGCAGGTCATGGAAGTCATCTTCCTGTTCAAAATCCTCCAATGGGTTTATTCACTCAGAATAAAAGCCCAGCTCCCGATCATGGTCTTCAAGGCTCCTTTGGATCTGCCCTCTTTCTATCCACACAATCTCATCTGCCACTCTCACCTCTGCCAACTGGTTCTTCACATTCCTCAAAAGTACCAAGCTTGCTGCTCACCGCAGGACCTTCAGACATGTTATTCCCTCCGCCTGGAAAGCTCTGCCCCCAGATGTCTGTAAGGACTGCTGCCCCGTTTTATACAAGTTTTCATCCTGATGTCACCTTCTCAGCTATCAGGTCTACTGTGGGTATGCACTTCACCTTCACCTTGATCCCCTTACCCAGGTTTCTTTTAACTCACAGTGCTTGTTACCATACAACACTGCATTGCATGTATACAGGTTTCCTTGTTGTCTGTGTCCCCGATGGTGTAAGATCCATGAGGGCAGAGGCTTCTTCTTGCTTACTCTTTTATCCCCTGTGTTTAGAAAGGCTCATGGTGGTGTGTGTGTGTGTGTGTGTGTGTGTGTGTGTCAGTGTCAATGAATGATTCCAAAGCCTTGGAGAGACTTCAGTTGGTCAGTTAACTGAAGAAAAGTAAAAATGTATTTCTATTGTCACTTAATCTGTTCTGAGCTGCCTAACTCTTATGCCTCTTTTCTTTCCGGAAGAGCAAATCCATATGCAGTAAAATCAACAGCAGTTAGGAAGCAAGGATCAGCCTGATTCCCACCCTGCAAGGTTTGCATCCCAAAGATGGCACTGTGGCCAGAAGCGGATCCCCTAGCTGCTTAGCCCAGGGTACACTTCAAACACTGAAAAACAGGGGAAGGGGAATTATCTTCTGAATCAAGCAATTCACTAGAAAGTCCTGGTTGCAAAGGAACATCTTTCAAGCTCATCTCTTTAGCTAACAGAGGCACCCATTCCACACTTGCCAAAATATATTTGGTTTGGAAATCACGTTCAGGATGCTCAGAGTTGCATCAGGGACGCCTGAGGGGGTGGGGGTGGGGAACAAAGTGGTTAAGCAGAAACAGGCTCAGAGGACAAGGAGAATTTGTTCCTGGCATCCGTTTAATGTCTTTTCTGCAACAGCATTACCCGTGGCATTCATTCCCCCACATTTTTACTTTCCATTTACATAAAAAGCAACATGCATACTTTTCAGCCTCAAGCAACTCCTGACAGGTTTTGACTAGATAACTTGAATGCCAGTGAATCACAGCCATTTTTATGGGGGAGGTGAAAACAGCTGTTTAATACCTGAAGTGCTATCCTGCCAGAGGGGAAAACTTAGTTCCTAAGCGTTATAAGTAATCCTGGGTATTGGGGACTTTGTTTCCTGACTATTATGAATACCTTGACTACAGATAAGGTGGTCAGGATTCAATTAGGTTTTAGCCAAAGTTTGTCAAACAGTGAATGCCAGTCATTTTGTGTTTCTCATTGAAAAAAAGCCACTATCGGGTTCCTGTATGGTAAACTTGGGGTGTGCAGCACCCGTGTTGGCCTGTCATTCTGTGGTTGCACTCATCCCATGGTAGGCAAAAATATAAACCCTTATCATCAGCCTTGGATGGCTTGCTCATCAGCCCTGAGTGGGCTCTAGACCTACCCTTCTCCTCTCCTCTCCCTTCATGAAAACAAAAGCCTTTCATGGCTAGATAATGAGGAGAGGCTCTAATTGAGAGGGAGCAGAGTTTGCCTCCCCAAATATGTCTTTTTTGGGATATTGGTTATTTTAAGCTGGTTATTTTTAAGGAAACAAAAGACTCACGAAGAACCTTTGCTCTTTCCGCTCATCTGCCTAAAAGAATCCAGATCGGAAAACCTGCTCCAGGAAGGAAGATCCCTTGAGCAAAGCCTGTACTGAGTGTGGCAGACAAGGGAGGAACGCAGCAGAGCCCGTTTGTTGGACTCCCCGCTGTGTCCTGTTGTTTGGGGGTGGCGGGTGGTGGTAAGAATTTGTTTACCACGTGTTTGCTTTTCCTCATCTACCTGTAAATTGCCTGCTTTTCTTTGAAGTCCCAGAGCCCTGCCTGACTCTGCTTAGTCCAGAAAAACACATGAGCCTCAACTGGCCAGTTGTCTTGGGGTCCCATATTCTTACGGAACCCTCACATGTACATATGTAATAAATTTGGTTCTTTTCTCTTGTTACTCTGTCTTATGTCAATTTGCTTATTAGACCAGGCAGAGAAACTTAGAAGGGTAGAAAGGAAATTATTTTTCTCCCCCACAAAACCAAATCATTGCAAATACAAAGGAATAAAAAACAATTAAATGTATTGCTTCCCATTGATGTATTAATAGGAATAGGGTATCTAACTTAGAACTTTAGGCAGAAGATATTTTAGGACTAGGATAGAGGAAAAGTCCCTGGAACCGTTTGATTTCATAGAGGTAGCCTCCTCCTCAGCTCGCCAATTCGGTTGCCCTTGACTTGGAAGTAATTTTATAAATCAGGCCAGGTTCTGTTTGGCCTTACCCTTCTAACTGGGACCCAGCGCAGACCTCTACTATTGTAGATTTGGTGCAGGAGCACTTGGCTCTTAAAGCTTTATGTTTATTTCTTTCAAATTTTACTTATAATATTGATATGTGTCCTTGGAAAGTCAGTGAAAAATGTTTCTTTATACATTTGGCCAAAATCTCTGACTCAAACAGAGAGAACTATTAGCTTAGAAATACCTTATTATTTTTTAGATGGCAACTGATCTTGGACAGGGCAGGTAACTCACCTGGAAGAATTTCAGTGAGATCAGTGGAGCATTCTCTAAAGGAACTAACCCATCTAAGCATAAATCTACTATTTTTAGTCTTGGATCTGAAACCTCTCTTTTTCTAACTCTTTGGCCATGCTCTATGTTAAAACAGCCAGCTCTTCAAATCATAGATCCTTAGGAGCATAGGGTCACTGATTATATTGGCTTTCGTCTCAATACTGAAGGCTAGAAAGCTGTGCGTTTTACTTTGAGTTTTTCTCCATGGCCAATAGCAGGCTGATTTCTCACTGAACTAAATCCCCTTTGTCATTTGTTTTTACGACACTAGTAAGATCTGTGAACCCTCTGGAGGTTTGGAGGATAAAAGAAAATATCATTTTTAACTTTCACTACACTTGCCACTTGGGAATGTGCATTGTTCATTTTCTCTTAAGAAATCACCCAAATAGATGAACGGCTCCACATGGCTTTGGAGAAATGGGGAAGACTGATGGAAAGGTGCCAGTGACCACAGCAATACACTTGCAATTGCCAGTTAGCAGGTCCCTTTGTAACCCTCTGCTCCGCCTCACTGCGGCTGGTAATGTGAAAACCAAACTGAGGGCCCCCCACACTCAGCAGAGGGATTGCTGAGGTTGTTGCACCCTCCCCATTGCCTCACTCTGTCCCTTTTCCTTGTGGATGTAACATTTTAGGGGAGGAGAGAGCCCCTGGGAGGCTCCTCACCCTTCTTCATTCTCTGAGGCAGGCAATCAGATACCGCGTCAGCACCTGCTTGTGCCGTTTATGCTGGAAAGAATACAGACATTTGCTGGTACCGGACACCCTGGACAGTTGCTACTACCGAAGGGCCCAAACCATTGGCACTGACAGTGTGGCCTCTGGACCAGCAGAATCAGCAGCAATCAGAGGTTCCTACTCAGACCCAGTGAATTGGAATCTGCATTTTATCAAGATCCCATGGCGATTCTGTGCACATCAGGTTTAAGTTTGAGAGGCACAGCCCTAAATTGCTTCATTTATTTATCTTCAGCTCCCAGAGACGACTCTCACAGGAAGTGCCACAGGCATTGCTTTTGATGTGCTCCTTAGCTCCTGTGTTTTGTGGCAGGGTAGTACACTCCCTTCTCTGCCTTCTGTCCTGGTTTGACGATGTAAAACTTTCAATTTCATGGTTAGGTGTCCTTTCATACTTAATAGTGGATCTTTGGGGAAAGAAATCAATATTTGCCCACAAGTCATTCTCTTTTGGGCCTGTTTCAAAAGAAGAAAAGAATTGACGAATAGTCTTAGGCTCTGCCACAGCCTTTATAAAGCTGCGAATCTCGCAGGTCATCTGTGATGACTACTAAAGTGTACAAACACCGTTTGAAAAGGCATTGCAAAAATTCTTACCTAAGGCATGCCTCTTTATTCCTTCACTGAAGCAGCTAACACAAAGACCACTGGGGCAAGTCTTCAAAAAGGGCAGTTCTCTACAGAAAGAGGCTCAGAGGGATTTGCTACAAAGGACTTCTCAAGATCAACAGCAGCAGCTGACAACTAGAGTGGGCTGGAGGATTGAAGAAAATGATTAAAACAAAATTAAGACACATGGCAGTAGAGCAGAGATCCAGTGGGGCATGCGATGGGGCCCGATGGAAGGAGAGGAATAAGCCAGCAGCTTTCTGGAGAGTGGGATAGGAAGCTGTTGAAGTTGATGAAGTGAAGTGGTGTTTCTCTCTTGCATTCTTGAAAGTAATTATGGTTTTTCCCTGTAGATATCAGTAAACACACAGACTCTATAATGCAACCTCATGTGTTGCTATGAAGTTTTAAAATAGTTAAGTTACAGCTGTTATTCTATATCAAGTAAATATAGTTCCTTGTATTCAACTGTCTTTTGTAGGTTCCCAGTTCAGTTAATATAATTTACATATGCAGGCCCAGATACTGACTGTTCTAGCCAACAAAGTTACAGTACAAGATGTGCTTATGTAAAACTGGGTTTCCTAATGCTTCTCTCAGTGTGATAAGATTCTCTACTATCAGTGTGGAAAAGAATTTGTTATTGAATTCTTCAAGGATATTTGAAAAACCAAAACCAAAATAGGTCTCCCTGTCAAGATATGGCATCTTGGAATAGGTATGTGGGTGAAAGCAGATTTCCCATAGAAAACATTAAGTCTTCAACATATGGTCACACACGTTGTGTGCTGTACAACCCCAGGGGGCGACATTGCGTGGCCTCCATAAATGTCATTCCACAGTTAAAAATGCAGCAGCTGTGAATATTGTCATGTTCTCAATATACTCCTCATAAACTGTAGTCTTATTCATGTTTGGTAATTTTTTTTTTAATTCTCTAACTAGCCTACAGCCATGTAAAGTTTATAGAGTAGCTCTGAAAATGCTCTTTACATATCCTGCTATTTGATGTATGAAAGGAATCCGACAAAGTAAAAGCTAGAGCTATTTTTTTTAATGGGGAAATGTGCTGGAATGCTGTATTGGAACCCCTTTCTCAGAATTATTATATGACTGTAAGCTGGCATTTATATAAATACACAGGTTGAAATGTCATTTCTAATAAAACATTTTACCAGCGTCACTCACTGTCCTATGTTGGTTGGGGGTGTGGGCTCTGGAGTCCACAGCTGAGGCAGAATCCCACTCTTCCTCTAACAGCTCTATGATTTTCTTAACCTTCCTCATTTGCAGCATGGGGATGATCATAGTACCTACATACTTCATACAGTTGTTGTGAAGGTTATATAAGATGGTACGCAAAACCACTAAGAAAGGGCTGGCCGGGTAAGTCTAACATTATGGAAGAGGAGCTGAGGTACAATATGTTTCTGCTTAAAGTGACACATTTTTAGTTCAGAGACTTGTTTGGCCTCAAGATGGCTTCCGTGTATCAACTTAGAAAGATAAGAAAAATTAAAGAATATATATTTCATAAATATAGTGATACTACTCTTAAAGAAGTCATGTTTTTGGTGTATGAAAATGTGCCATGATTCAGGAGTAGCAGCTCAGTAAACATGTGGAGAACACACACATGAGGAATTAGTGTTTTACATAATGTCACTCGTTTCATGTGCCTTTCTATGCTCCCATACCTCCTTATGTTTATTTAGAAAAATATCCCTCCGCCTTAAAATTATTCTTTGCTTATTTTGTTCATTTTTCTACTCTGGGTTTTCAGGCTCAATTATGGTTATTAAGAATTGATTGAACATGGGCCGGCCGAGTGGCGCGTTGGTTAAGAGCTGGCTTGGGACGCCAGAGGGCCCCGGTTCGGATCCCACATATGAGGGCCAGTGACACTGCCCTCTACAGCTAAGATGCTGAACAACAGCTCAACCTGGAGCTGGGCTGCCTTGAGTCACCAGCTATGGCATAGGCTGCAGCCCCTGCTGCAGTGGGTTGCCATGGGCTACCGTGTGTAGCCAGCAGCCACCGTGAGCGGCCATCCAGAAGCCAGCGACTGATCTGCCTCGCCCGGGAAGAGCGCAATGATGGTGCCAACCTGGGCCAGTGAAGCAACGTCCTCCACAACTAGACTGAAGAACAAAACGATAGCAACTTGTCTGTTCCCCTTCCCCCAATTTCCCAGGGCTGGTCCCATCCCCCAGTTCCTCAATAAAAATCTTAAATAAAAAAAAAAAAGAATTGATTGAACTTAAAAATGCATTCCGTGTTCGATGGCTATGGTATATCATCTTTAAATCCACTTTTTCCTGCAGCCTTTTGGGTACTTGTATAAAATTCCCCCTGATGTGTGGGCGTGTGTGTATTTTTTAAACAGTTCCCTGAGGTTTAGGTTCTAAATCTTTCTCAGAGTATTGTTATATCTGTTGACTCCAACCGAGAGTTTCCTGGGTGAGTTCAGAGAGCATCCTGTCAGCTGGCTTTTGATTTTCAATAAAATCCAAGTTCTCACAGTTAGTTTTCTTCCTGTCCCAGGGCTGGTGGACCGTTATAATTTCAGCGGTCATCAGTGCCAGGCAGCTTCCGCAGTGCAGTGTTGTGGAGCCACCGTGCAAAAACAAGGTCTTGTCACTCGCGCCAAGTTCTCTATCACTCTGGTTTCTCAGGGGCATTTCATTTTGTAGAAGAGCAGGAAATTTAAAAGGCACACCGAAACAGGCTTCTCTGTATCTGTGCACATGGGGAAAGGTTATACAGACCACATTCGAAAAGAACAATAGAGCCCGCACATTGAAATCTTATTGGCTTTCTATTAATTTTTCTTGGAGCTGTGGAGCAGCTGAAGAAAAATATGAAAATAAGATTCTTGAGTTTAAACCAGGGAGTTTAGACTCTCCAGAGCTTCATGAATCATTTTTGAGATTCTATAGCATTGAACTGGCTACCTTAAATTGCTGGACTTGGACGAAAAAATATTCTGTTAGAGAATCGTAGATTCTGAAGTTCAGCCTGATTTCCCTCATTTTGACTTTCTTTATGGAACATAATTCTTTTTCATGTAAAACTACAGGAATCTTAAGGACGCACTCTGTGGACAATACATCTTTTTTCCCCCCCAGGCCTCATTTTATCTGTTTCCCCTTTTTTCCTTTCCTTTTCTATTCATGGCAGTCCACGTACGGCACCTATTTTGCAGGAAAGATCATTGCACTGTCTATTTTGTTTTAACATTCAAATGCTCAACTTGAATTCCTGTCTCTTTAGACATCATATAAGAATGGTACGCTTTGGAGTTTTAAGATATAATTTCTTTTCTCCTCTCTCCACTCCTCATCTCCAGCAGCCGTGTAAAATAGCTCATTGCCTTGCATTTCTCAAGCATTCAAGTGTTTATAGAGCCTAACGACCCTGATCTCTCACTTCTTTTTTGTAAAAAGATAATGATAGCTGTAGATGGCACCGTTCCCAGGGAAGCTGCATGAAAAGTGGCAGACCAGCTGACGCTGGGGTGTGGGAACAGCCATAGGTATGTGCGTTTCAAGTCGTGCCATCAACTCAACTGCCATGTTGGACAGTATACGGACTGTTCAGCTTCATTTTCTAGGGAAAAAGACACTTGAAAGATGTATTCGAAAATTTCCTCCATCAGTCTCCTTTTGAAATTCAGCATAACAGCATACAGTGGTGTCATAGCAAAGGGAAAAAAAAGTAATGCCAAATGAATGAAACGGGTGGGGTGAAATGCTATAGCAGGATCTCTGTCCATGGAGAAACACAGCCAGTGTGAATAGTAATTAGTAACTTATTTTTTAGACACATTAATCCACAAAATTAAGCCCTTAAGATGTAGTGCCGTGGCAAGAAAAACTGGTTAAAATCTCACAAGACCCTTCTAGCACTAGACGTGTATTTCTTAAGTTACATGCTTATATTAGCTATATCCATTCTGGGATTCTTGGATGGGAAAATCCCAGTGACTATAGCTGGATGTGAAAAGGGTCAGGCCAAGCTCAGAATGAGTGGGGTGTAGTGGCTACATAGACCCACGGATTTGTTCAGGGCTGGAGATTGTAAGTGGTGATCCAATTAGACATAGAGAATGTGGAATTGGGGTCCTGCTGTTGGGGAGAGGGAATCCATCCATGGGAATTGACAAAAATGTATGTAATTTTGTCATGAGAGTAATTACATGCCAGGCCCAGTTCTAAGCACTTTACGTGATTTAGCTCATATATCCTCATACAGCTCTGGGATATGACTATTGTTCCCACTTTACAGATGAAGAAACTGAGGCATGGAGAGTTGAAGTATCTTGCCTGAGGTCACACAGGAAATAAGAGCTAGGGCGAAGGTTTGACCCTGTTCTCTTTAAGTCCTACACTGTCCTTCAAGTAGGCAAATAGCTTCAAGGAGCCCTAGTGGAGAGTTTAGAGGGTCACCGCCTCAGAGACTTGTGGTGGAGGCATACGCATGAGGTCAGAGAGTAAGCATTTGGAGTGACTGTGGTCATCGGGGCCGAGTCCTGGTCCAATGCCCTGTGATTCTGTGGGCTCTGCCCTCCTCTGACTGATGGCTGGTAGAGGTGTGGCTGCAGCGGTTCTGGATCTCACATCAGCTCAGAACACTGGCCAGAGGAAGACAGCTGTCCTCTGGTGCTGCCCAGAGCAACAAGGAAGAACTTTCTCTGAAGCTTAGAGCAAACCCCTGCCTGCACCCCAGGACTGTGGACCCGGCCCTGTGCCCATTGTTGATCTAGTCGCTTACAAGGGATGTGGGATTGCATGGGGACTGTCAGAAGCTGGGGTGGTGCCAATCTTTCCTGAGCCGCATGAAGTTGGGGGGATGACTGGATACCTAGATCAAATTGCAGCTCTCTTAGGGAAGGAAGAGGGGTTGGAGCTGGGTGCCCGCCCACAATGGCTGCTCCAGAGAGGCTGCATGTTGGTCCGGGATTGATTATCACATAAACCCAGGGGCTCGTTTCTGAGAATTGGTAAGTATGGGGAGAACTGGATTCAAAACTCAATTACTTGGTTCGCTATATAGTTCTAGAAAGGAGCTATGCGCATAAACAAGGTGAATTAGATGCTGTGCGTTCCATCCTAGGATCTCTCATATCTCTTCTGCTGGGGAAATCTGGTTTGAAGAAGTGACCTTGGGGAAGCGCAGGTAGAAGGTCAAGTGGGCCTTTCTGTGACCGGTAGAGCGGAGCTGATCATTAAAAAATGATGTTGAACATTTAATGTGTCAAGTTGGCAGCCCTGGTGTACCTTGGATTCTATGTGTTATGCTCTCTTTTATTTACTGTATTTCTCAGAATTTATCATTGGTTCCTTAGGCTTTCTGTGGGGAGTGAAATGTTATTGACTGACTGATTTTTAGGGTTTTTCCTAAACACAGCTGTGAGGTTGGTAAAATGTTTCCTTGGTCCCCAACATTGTGCTTCAGGCAGTGGCGGCAAATGCAGTGTCCCACACTGCCACTCTTGCCTCCAACTGCCACGGCAGACATCGCTCATTTATCATGGCCCTCTTTCCTGCTGAGCATGGTTGCAGCTAGAAATTATTCTCCATTCAGTGCTCAGGGCAGCCGCTGCCGAGCTGGCACAAGAAGTCGAAATTATGTTGCATCCTTGCTCTGGGAACTCTGTCTCTGAGAGGCAGCATGAGAGAGCAAAGGAACGTTTTAGTTCCTCAAGTAACAGGGCTTTGAATCAGAAATATTTGGAATCAGACAGTCTTGCGTTTGAATCTAGGCTTTGTCACTAACTAACCTGGCAAGTTAACTTGCTTCTCTGAGCCTATTTCCTTTTCGTAAAGTGAGATGAATGCTACTAATGTCCTAGGCGATTTGGTGATATCAAATGAGATGGAATATGTACCATTCTTACCAGATTGCGTTGCTCTCTAAATGTTGCCTTTTCTATCAAAACTTAGGCCAAGGTGACAATATGATAGATTTATTCCCAGTAACATGCAAAAATATGTTTTCATTTTAACGGGAAAGTCCCTTTAATGAAAGGAAATAATTATTGTAGTGTTTTATTTTATGTTTAGGCGTCAAATGTTTTGAGTTGAGGCTTCATTTTTTTCAAACCGTCATTGGTTCTACCTAAAGACACAGCTCCATTTCAGTTTCTGAAATGTCAAACTTGGCAAAGACTAGTGTTTTAGGGAATTACAGAGGGAGGAGAATCCATAATCTTTGCCCTTGAGGAAGTCAAATCTGAAGAACACAGTGACAAATAAACATACCATAGAATGCAAATAGCTAAAGTCTGGAAATATACCCACATATGCTAAATTATAGCTCCACAAATGTATTCACTTCTAAAATATCTGCATAGGCAGACAGGTCAATGGAGTAGAATAGAATCTTAAGTAGGTCCAAATACTTCAGGGAATCTAGTGTATGATAAAGGTGGCATTTTAAATCAGTGAAGAAAGATAGATTAGTTAATAAATGGTATTGAGACAACATTTTAGCCATTAAGGGAAAAGCTGGACCTCTGTGCTTTAAAGAGAAAAGGCAAAACTGTAAAAGTTTTATAAGGCATTGTGAAAAAAATTTTTAAATAATCTTGGAGTTAATAAGACCTTCTCAAGTACTAAACAACCTAAGTAGACATTTTAAAACAAGAGTGATAGACATACATTTCACAATAAAGTTTTTTTTGAAAAAAATCTGTACATGTCCAATTATATACCAAAGAGGTTGTACCAATCCTTACCACACTGTGTATGCACCTATGTCCTCTAAATACAAAGGGTGCCAAAAAAGTATGCACATTTTAAGGAAGGAAAAAACTATTAAAATTGTAATACCCAAACACCAATAATAAAAGATGAATACAAGTCACATTTGACTTGTGCAATTACAAGAGGTGCTCAAAGTGATTACCCTCAGCATCCAGACACTTCTGATTACAACGAACTGCTACTTGAGCAACACTGACCAAAGTGTACACTTGTATACATTATTTTGGCACCCCCAGTATATACAGGATTCCTATATGTGTACAAGAAAAATACAAACAGATCTCACAAAATAGACAAAGGATATGAAAAAGGAGTTGAGACAAAAATATTTTGAGTACATGAAAAATCTTCGGTCTCATCCATAATTAAAGAAATACAAATTCAGACCATGAGACAATTTTCACCTATCAGCTTGGTGATAGTTATAAAATTTGGAAATTTGCAGTGGATGATGGTGTGAGGGTACAGGCATATATACAGCGCAGGAATAGTAAAAATTAGTATAACCTCTTTGTAATGCAACTGGACAACGTTATCAAAATATAAAATGTACAAATCCTGTAAGCCCCACCTCTAGGAATTTGCCCTCTGCTTTTATTTTCACATCTATGCAGAGAGGTCTGGACACAAATTATTCATTGCAGTATTATTTGTAATAGGAAAACACCCCCATACGAACAGAAAATATCCTATATGTCCACAACAAGAGACTAACTAAAATATTTTCATAATAATAAATTGTTATGTAGCCATTAGAAAGAGCGTATCTCCATGTGCTGATTTGGACAGATCTTTAAGATATATTGTTAAGTTAAAAGGCAGATCCTTAACAGTGTCTATAGACATGTATTTATTTGCATGGAAAAGTTCTGGCAAGTCATGCAAGAAACTATTGACCATGGTCTCCTGTGGGGAGTAACTCTGAGGGGACTAGGCTGGGACGGAGACTCACTTTTCTTTGGACACTTCTGTGTGCTGTTTGAATTTCTGACCAAAAGCATGTGCTATTTTCATAATAAATGGGTGGGCTGATGGACAGGTAGAGTGATAAGCAAACCAATTGCACTGGAATTTTTTCCAGAGAATTTCTTCTGTCCATACTACCCTTACCACTGCCCTCATATCACCAAATCAAAAACAAGAACCAATTCTCATCCGAGGACGAGACGTGGAAGCATTCTGAAAGATGGGAAGTGGATGGATTCAAAGAGATACCGGAATACACCTGAGGAAGAGACTCCTGTGCAAGCTGACGGTCCGTGCACACCTCACAGCAGCAGGGAACAGGGGGAGGGGCCGTGGCACCCCAAGCCTGTAGCATCAGTTGGAACAGCTGGGCTGCTCGCCTCTTCCTGAGCCTTGCTGTTTCTAGAATGGGTCTTAGAGGTCTGTGCCCGCAGCAGGTGAAGTCGCTGTGTGTGTTGGGTCTGCAGTGTCAGAGCAGCATCCTCTCTAGTTACCAAGACCAGTAGAGGATGGGCTTCATCTGCACAGAAAAGAATCTATCGCTGTGTCCCCCCAAACCCCACATCTCACCATTCCTCCACAGTAATCTTGAGCAAGCTGGAATGGAAAGGTGCTTACATAGAAAAAACTCACCCACTATTTGGAGACCAGCATCCCTATAAAAGTGAGACACCAAATCCAGTGAGCAGAAGGGCTAATATCCAAAGAAAAAGAGTTAATATAGCAAACAGAAGACACTAAAATAGGTATAATTAGGATCTTCAGGGATAGGAGTGGAATATTAAGGGTATTGTAATCATGAACCATAAAGCATATTTAATTAAAATATGTGATGGAAGTAAAGCCATATGGTAAATTTTCCTTAGTATTAGGAGTAGTTAATTTTTCCATTAATTCAACAAGAATGTTGAATGCATCCAGTGTTAGGCACTGAATTGCTAAGTGTAATATTGGCATACTCTATCTATGCTCTTTGGGAAGTGTTTTCTCATTTGCTCCTCAGCACATCCCTGTAAGGTGAGCTGGGTAGGACAGCCTTTATTCTATCTCATTTTACACATCAGGAGGTTGTAGCTCAGGACAAAGTTAAATACTTTTCTTACGATGAAACAATCAGTGACAAAGTGGAGTCACATGACGGATTTTAAATTTCAAATACACAGCACTTCTAGATCACATGGTCTTTGTAAGAAATGCAATGCTTATCCTCCTTTATAAAGTGAAACAGGCACTGTGACTTTTTCTGAAGTCAGGCACAAGATCACCGAGAAGATGCACCCATGAGGAATTATTGGCTTTTTGTTTTCTACTTGTGGTTTTTTATAACACTGAGGACAAGATTCCTAGAGGCAGCCTCTGTGTACACATAACAGCTTGGATTTATGGTCTCAGGAAATAACAGAAGACAACTTAGTGATATGCCTTTTAAAAAAGTTTTGTAGGGGGTCGGTTGAGTGGCGCATTGGTTAAGAGCTGGCTTGGAATGCCAGCTCTGAGCAGCAGGGCCCTGGATCGGATCCCACATGAGGGCCAGTGACGCTGCACCCTCTACAGCTAAGATGGTGAACAACAGCTCAACCTGGAGCTGGGCTGACACAAGGCTCCGGAGAAGGCGTAGACTGCAGTGGGGCTGCAGTGGGCTGCCATAAGCTACCATGAGTGACTGGCAGCCAGCGTGAGCAGCCAGCAGCTGGTGTGAGTTGCCAAGAGCCGCTGTGAGCACCATCCAGAGGCCAGCAACCAACTTGTCTCATCCAGGAAGAGCGCAATAATACCAACATGGGCCAGTGAAGCGACGTCCTCCACAACTAGACTGAAGAACAAAAGAATAGCAACTTGTCTGTTCCCCTCCTCCAATTCCCCAATAAAATCTTTAAAAAAAAAAAGTTTTACAGGTTGTCTGTTTGAGCCTGAAAGATGTAGGTCGTGAGGGTGACCACAGATTTATCAAGAAATTTAAGGTTTTTTATTTCAGCTGAAACACTGTTTATCCCTCAATTTTGACAGTGATGGCATGAAGTATGGCTAAGAAAAAGCTCTCAACCCACTCGGATCTTGTTTCAGTGCTTATTTTAAGACATAAGCTTGAATTTGCAAGGACACTCGGGTAGCTATCCAACCTGATCACAGAGGTCCTTATGCCCGTGGACATCTTCCAGAAATAAAAGCTTCATCACATTCTATTTGGACTTCGAGAGCTTGTAAATAGACCCAGCCTCCGCTGGTGAGGCAGCACAATGGTTGAGCTTGGTGCCATTGAACTGTAAAGTACCATGAAGAGTGTCTGAAAGTTGAAATTAAGTTTTTATTAGCATGACACAGCTGTGGGCTGTTTCATCTTGTCAGCAGCACATTTCTGGTTCTCTCGCTTGCCTTTTCATAGACCTCACATTGGTTCACCTCCAGCTATTCCTGCCGTCCTAGCAGGCACTGCCCTGCTCCTTGTCAGCTTTTTCTAGTCCTATCGCTTCTTTATGTGGCTTTTTGATGTTTCAAAAGAAGCGTGGAATGTGATAGAGCTTTCATTTTCAAATGTGCTTTTACTGGCTTTGATGCATATCAGAGCCACAGCCTGGAAAGATTGGGTGAAGGAGACATGGGGACCTGCTCTCCCAAGGGCTAACTGAATAACCCCAGTTCTGCTCTGTGTTCCTATCTGTGTCAGGAATGTGGGTTAAACAATGAGTCTTCACTTCCCCAGACTTTGCCGGCAGCCTGCCAGTTTTGTTGCCTAGACACCTGACAAAGCGTAGACCTCCAGTGGTCAGAACTCGCACGGGATCTGAAATGGAATAATCCTTGATGTCGCAGTGTGGCTGTGTGGATGTCCTTTTTTATTTCTCCTTTCTGAATAATTAGGGTTAGGTGGGCAGTTCATGCCGTGCTTTCTATGTACCTTGTCTCTCTTTATTTGGCCACTCAAATAGGCATCTTGCTTTCTCCTGGGAGTATGTAAAGCCGAGACCTCTTGAAAGAAGGAAACTGACACAGCTGAGAATATGTGAATATTTGCTCTGTTATGTAGTTTTGATTTCAGGAACATCATGTTTCAAGTTGCAGTGGAAATAAAAGGCCTCTTTAGGGAATTCAGTAATAGTACATTTTGTTCTCAAAAGATTTGATGAGCTTAGATGTTATACAAGGTCTCTTCAGGATTAAGATAGAATGACAACAACAAAACAATAAAAACTCGACCTAAATTGTAAATATTTCTGATTTTAAAATATTTCAAGTATTTGACTTTTCTGTGATTTTAGCAGCTTGTGAAAGAGAAGTATTGGACTCTGCCTTGTGGAGCCACGTCAAAGTTAATGACAGTGAAACAACTCTTTCCTAAAGGATAGAAAGATGTCTGAATTAATACCATTGAACTTCTTAATTTGAATAACTGTAATCTCACATAGTAAATCCCCCAAAAAGTCAACCTCTCAACGGAAACTAGAGGCAAAATCAATGGGCCAAAATTATTGCAAGGATACGGAGTTTTGATTGTTCGGAATTTAGATGAGAACCACCCCTTCAGTAGGCTTCCCCAAATTTATTGAATATTCTTGTCAACTTGAGAACAGTGGTTTATTTGTCTCTTAGGAATCTAAGAGGAATATGCATCAGACAAGTGAAATGAAAGCACAGTCTAATTACCTAAGAAAAATATACTCTAGTTATTCAAATCACTGTTCTGTTCTCCAGGCCTTCTGAGGGAGAATATGATAGAGAGTTGAGATGGGCCTCGTGTGGTTCTTTTACTCCTTGATGAAACTCTTCTATGTTAATGTGGTGAATATGTGGTACTAAAAATGACATAGATGTAATAAACATAGCGTGGAAGTATTCCAGCACCGACTGTGAATTAGATAGACCAGATCTGACGGTGAAGAATACAGCTCCTCAGACTAGACCAGCACTGGAGAACCCTGGTCATTGTGTGGTAGCTCACCAGGCAGAGACGGTAAGGATTTGTGGTTCTGGGTTTCCTAGGACAGGGAGCCCTCCCTTACCTGGATGGCTTTTCCCTTCCTGACTAAGGCAACCCTCTGAAATATCCTCTGAGTAGTTGGTTGTATTCTTGACTACACCGGGCTGTATAGAGATTTTTGTTGGATATTTGTAAGAGCTATCTTTAAGTTCTGTTTAATGTTTTAAGAACCGAGTTGCACATTTATGGCATATTGTACAGCAGATATAATCGACTTTAGTTAGGCTTCAACATTTTATAACTGGAAGTCTGGCTGTTCACCTTGTAGAGTTAGCGACACAGAATATGAAATAAAATACTTAACTGTGGAGAGGAATAGCAATTGCAAATGATGTTCTGCTCTAAAAAATATGGAGGCAATCATGCATTTGGGCTTTTGGTTCAGACTAGTCCATGTTTAACAAGTGTGCTAGCCTGTTTTCCCTAAGTGCTTCTAGACATTCTCCTTAGAGAAAACCACAAAATTAGGAATGTAAGAGAATATGAGGACAGTGGATAAAACCCAGAGGTCAAATATTTAAAACTGAGAATTAGCTAATTTAAAAACGGTCCAATAAATTCCATTTAGAATGCTGCCCTTGAGATGTGGCTTATTCCATACACTTTGAATATTTCACATTATATGTTGAGAAGTGACATTGCTTTTCATTGCTAAAGGCGAATGTGCATTTACAGTCATGCAGTGATTTTGAAGAATGTACTTAGTATTTTGCGGGCTCCCTGTTTTATATATATATATTTTTAAGCTGAGCCATTCTGCCACCTGTTGCCCTGTTTATATTTTATATGTTCAAAAAATTGTATGTATTCTCATTGTAGATGATTCAAACGTTAATGAGAGAACACAAAGTGAAATGCTATTCCCCCTTCTGCCTTCCATCTCTTTCCTATATTCTTTCTAAACATAACTCCTATAACAAATGTTACATATGCTTGCATCCTCTTTTCTATGCACTGATATATATTCATACACATCATGCTATGTGCATACTTACACATACATTTTTAAAATACATGAAATTAAAAGTACTCTTTGTTCTGTAACTTGCAACTTGCTTTTTTTTACTTAATGTTGTACCATATTTTTCTATATTGGTCCCTTTAGGTTCACTTCCTTCTTTTTAATGGCTGTCTAGTATTCCATGACATATCTATCACCTCCAAGAGCTTTATATGCCTTCTTTATTATTTTTATTATTAGTGATGAGAACACAACAGAAGATTTATCCTCTTAGCAAATTTTTAATTACACAATGCAGTATTGTTGACTGTAGGCATTATGCTGTCTAGTTGATCTCTAGGATTTATTTATCTTGCATAACTGAAACTTTGTACCTTTGACTATTAACCTTCCTGTTTCCCCCTGCTCCCAGACCCTGGCAACCACCATATGACTCTCTGATTCTATTAGTTTGACTATTTCAGATTCCTCATATAAGTGGTATCATGTAGTAATTGTCCTTCAGTGTCTGGCTTACTTCACATTAGCTTAATGCTTTCCAGGTTCATCTATGTTGTCTCACATGGCAGAATTTCCTTCCTTTTTAGGCTGAGTCATATTCTATTGTATGTATACTGCATTTTCATTATCCATTTGCTCATTGATGGACATTTAGGTTACCTTGATACCTTGGTTTTGTGAATAATGCTGCAGTGAACATGGGGGTGCATATATCTCTTCAGGATCCTGATTTAAATTCTTTTGGATAAATATCCAGAAGTAGGATTGCTGGATCATATGATAGTTCTAGTTTTAACTTTCTGAGGACCCTCCATACTATTTTCCATAGTGGCTGAACCAATTTCTATTCCCACCAACAGTGTACAAGGGTTCCTTTCTCTTGAAACCCATGAACACACTTGTTTCCTTTCTTTTCCTTTTCTTTCTTTCTCCCTTTCTTTCTCTCTTCCTTCCTTCCTTCCTCCCTCTCTCCCTCCCTTTCTTCCTTCCTTTCTTTTGATAATACCATTCTAACAGGTGTGAGGTGATCTCACTGTGGTGTTGATTTGTATTTCCATGATGATTACTGACGTGTTGAACCTATTTCATGTACCTATTGGCCATTTGTATGTCTTGTTTGGAAAAATGTCAATTCAGATCCTTTGCCCATGTTTTATTTTTTCTTTTCTATCTTTTTTTTCTTTTTTAAAATATTGAGTTGTAGGAGCTCCCTATATATATTTGATATTAACCCTTTATCAGATACATGGTTTATGGATATTTTTTCCCATTCATTATGTTGCCTTTTCATTTTGTTGATTGCTTTCTTTGCTGGGCAGAACATTTTAATTGCATTTCTATACACCAATAACAAACTATCCAAAAAATTAAATTAAGAAAACAATTATATTTACAGTAGCATAAAAATTAAATTACATTGAAATAACCTTCAGCAAGGAGGTGAAAGACTTATGCATTGAAAATTATAATTTATAATTATAAAATATATTTATAAATTATATAATTATAATTATAAAATTATAAATTTATAAAATTATAAAAATATAATTATAAATTATAATTATAAAAACCCTGTTGAAAGAAATTAAATCAGACACAAATAAATGCAAATACACTCCATGTTCATGGTTTTGAAGAATTACTAGTGTTAAAATGTCCTTACTACCCAAAGTGACCTATATATTCAGGCAATCCCTATCAAAATCTCAATGTCATTTCTTATAGAAATAAAAAACAATCCTAGAATTCATATGGAACCACAAAATATTCTGAATAGTCAAAGTAATTTTGAGCAAGAACAAAGCTGGAGGTATAACACTTCCTGATTTCAAAATATATTACAAAGCTATAGTAATCAAAACAATATGGTACTAGCAGAAAAACAGACACATAGACCAATGGAACAGAATAGAGAGTCCAGAAATAAGCCCACATTGATGTTGGACAAAGGTGCCAAGAATGCACAAATGAGGAAATGATGCTGTTGATAAGCTCTTCAATAAATGGTGCCAGGAAAATTGGATATCCACATGCAAAAGAAGGAAATTGGACCCTTATCTTACACCATATACAAAATTTACCTCAGAAAGGATTAAAGACTTAAATGTAAGACCTAAAACCATAAAACTCCCAGAGGAGAAAGATAGGGAAAAAGCTTCTTGACATTAGTCTTGGCAATGATTTCTTGGACATGACATAGAAAGAACAGGCAACAAAAGCAAAAATAGACAGGTGGGACTGCATCAAACTGTAAAGCTTCTGCATAGCAAAGGCAACAGCAAAGTGAAAAGGCTTTTTAATTTTCATAAACTCAAAATTGTCAGTTTTTCTATTAGGACTTTTCTGTTTTATGGCTTGCTTAGGGAGGCCTTTTACATTCTAAAATTATAAAAATATTTCCCTGTATTTTCCTCTAACACATTCACTTACCCATTTAATTATTTAGTCCATCTGAAGTTTGTAAATGCTGTGTTCAATACTGTGGTCCTAGTTGAGGACTGGAATATAAAAATTTCCCCTCACCGATAGTTAATTTTCCTTGTGCCATTGATTAACTAGTCCATTTTCCCCACTAATTTGAAATACCAACTTTGCTATAAATTTTATAATTAAATCCCCATGTACGTATGGGTTTACGTCTGGACTGTATTGTATTGGCTTGTTTCGTATTTCTGCACGACACCATACTGTCTTAATTTGTAGTATTTTAGTTCGTCTTGCTCTCTGGTAGGGCAATATCTGCAGATGCTCAGTATTAACTCAGTTTTTCTCTTGATTGAATTCTGTTGTCGTGTCCCAATGCTCAAAACAGTATTTTTGTTTTTTCCTAATATTATTAGATTTTCTAGATTTTAGCAAATGGGTTCCAGTCTTATTCAACTGTCACCAATACTTAAACTCTTTTTCTGGTTTTCCTACTTGTGAAGCTGGTACTTCTGGGTATATGTTGCTTCTTCCTTCCCTCTGGCTGAGTCTATTATTGGTTCAGATGTTAATGAATTCATAATTATTTTTTAGGTGGTAAGTTGCAAGCAGGAACATTTTCCACAAAATACAGTTTCCTAAGCTTGCATTTTTACGTTCATCTCATTTTTTTTTTACCTGCTGTATAGTATTACGTGGTGTAAATATCCCATACTTTATTTAACCTCTCCCTTTTTCATGATCATTACGATTGCTTCTATTTTCTTTTTGCTTTCTTTTCTTTTTCAAACAAGAATGAAGTAACCATAAATGTACATGTGTCATTGTACAGTTAAAAAGAGAATTTCTTTGGAATAGATTCCTAGAGATGGAATTGCTCAGTCAAACCTGAAGAAACAATATCCATGTTATTTTACTACTGAAATCAATGTCCATGTTATTTTAAGGACGACTCTAAATTTAAGACAACAAAGACTTTTCTGACCACACCCTATCCTTCATTCTCCAAACCACCTCCCAAATAACAATGAGGATGGAGCACAAAACCAGAAACTCTTTCTTCTATGAAACTAGGTGACTCACGGAACTTGAAGGTAATACCTGAGGATGGACAGGTGACTGGAGGGAGGAGAAGCTGGCTTTCCAGAGGTTAGGAAGACAATGTGGCAGAGAGAATTGGTGATAAGAAAAAGCTGAGTCCTGCAGACGCTCAGGTGTCACCACAGAACTGGAGTCAGAATGGCTCCAGACTTGGGGACCCAGGCAATGTGGAAGGTGGGGTGAGATCTGCACTGATCACAAGCAATCAAGTGACTGATGAGATCCTCACCCACTCCCCCTCCAGGTCCCTAGAATGCCTGCCACCTGCTGAGAGAGAGGGAGGTGGGGATGTCCTCCTCAGAGGGAACTGTCCCACAAGAAGACTTGCCAGGATAGGCATCTGAAGTCTTCCATGTACTGACATCTCACCCAAATCCAGATCTGTGTTTATCTCCACCTAGATGTTCCCTAAGCATCATATTAAAATCCAAACCTCAGCTTTTAATTGATTTTATTTTATCTCCTAAATCTGCCCAGGTTTTCCATCCTAGTGGCATTCTTGTCATCTAGCTAGTCCCGCAAGCTGAAAAACTGAGTGGTCATTGATTCCCCATCTTAACTTCTCAATGATGCAGTTGCTTCTTGAGCATCTTTTATGTCTGTACTTTCCTCACGACTCCTGCTCTAATTTATGTGGCAGCATCTCTCCCCAGGACGACCACAACAATAACCTTCTCACTAGTCTCCACCCTTCAACCTGGCCTCGTTAATCCCATCCTCTGCAATCTGCAGAGTGTTCTATCTAAAATGAATATTTGGTCATCATCTCCAGACCCCTTTAGGACCTTTTGTGCCTCTGTTACCTTCTCACCAGCCGTGTCCCCTCTTCTAGTCCACTGCAGTGGTTCTGAAATTTAATATGCATCAGCATAATCTGAGTAACAACCTCAGAGTGCATGTTCCTGGGCCCCCTCCTCAAAGATTTTAAATTAGCAAACCACCCTAGGTGATTCTCTGCCCGTGTCCTTGGCTCACCTAGGCGAGAGCATCCTGTCGAAATTCCTTAGCACGACATCTATGGTGTTGAATACCCTGACTCCTGCCCACCTTTTTTCTTCTGACTCCCCATTCTATCTTGTGTTTCGGGGTTATCAAGCGATTATTTTCCCCCATCATACCATTTTGTTTCATGTCTTTATTCATAGGACCCTTACTTCAATACGTTAGCAGCTAGCTCAGTTCTAGGTACCTGAGACAAAGGTGCTTAACCTAGAGTTAATGACTCAGAATCTGTCAAGTCCCTGAAATCGTATGTGGTATTTTGCATTTTGAGAGTGTGTGTATATGTCAAAGTATATGTGTCATTTTTCTAAGAATAGGTCCATCAGATTTCTTTAGCTTCTGAGAGTGGACCATAACCCTCAAAAGGAGGATGAGCACCCCTGATGGAGATGTTGAATAAGAATTTGTTGAATGGAATGGACAAAATCCATTTAAATGATTAACATTTTTTCTCAGGTTGACACAATTACTAAGTGTGTGTGTGTGTGTGTGTGTGTGTGTGTGTGTGTGTGAGTGAGAGAGAGAGAGAGAGAGAGAGAGAGAGAGCATAAAATCAATATAGTTCATTTAGATGAGAGTAAAGTATGTTGCATCTCCTTATTCTAGTTTAAGTGGAGACCTAATGTATGTTTTAGAATAGATCAGGCCAAAAATACTTGTGCATGTCAACTATCCATTATAGAACAGAGATTCATTTTGTTTTTAAATGTAAAGTCCCTGATTATTGACTCGGCTCTTTTTCCCACTGAGTTTTGATTGACTTGACTGTGTTCCAGATCAACAGAACAATACAATTAGATTTTCCCACCACTTTAATGAATCAAGTGGCTATTTTGGTGCCAGAGAGAAAGCCTCACTGCCTTTAATCCACGTTCTCCCTGTTGGAGTCCAGTCTGCGTTGAGAAATTTAAGCTCAGGATCATTGAGTTTCCTGTCAATGATTTTTTTAGTTTTGTGGCCTTCAGACAGTTTCCACATCTCTGTTCCGATGACTCAAAATTATCTGGCCAATCTTGACTTTTTCAGTGTACTGGTGTCGGGTGTCATTCAGCCTTACCTGTGGATAGCATTTAAAAAATTAGAACTTGAGGTAAAAAAATTATGATAATTGAACAGTAAATGGAGAAAATAGGTTCAGCATACCCTCTTCATCAATGTTACATATTTAAGTGTAATGTATGAGTCCTTTCATTTAAAATTAATAACTAATTAGTTTTATTATTTTTAAATTTTGGTAAATACTGACAGTCAATGTCTAATAAAGATAGTTCAAAATATGCAGTGAGTTAATTAACCACATACCAAGCCAAGTAGATTGGTCATGTTTATGTTCTTTTTTTGATTAAAAACATCACTTTTTTTATACAGTTTTAGGTTTACAATAAAATTGAAAAGAAGGTACAGAGACCTCCCATATGCCGCTTGCCCCCACACATGCACAGCCTCCCCCATTGCTGACATCACTCACCTGAGCGGGGCACTGTTTAACAAAGAAGAGCCCACATCGACACATAATCACCCAAAGTCCGTACTTTGCCTTAGAGTTCACTTTTGGTGTTTTACATTTTATGAATTTGGACAAATGGATAATCATACATATCCATCCTTGTAATATCACGCAGAGTCCTTTTACTGCCCTGAAAATCCTCTGGGCTTCGCCTAATCATCTCCTCCTCCTGCTCTGCCCACCGCTAATCTTTTTTGTTGTCTCCATAGTTTTGTCTTTTCCAGAATGTCACATAGTTATAATCACACAGTCGGCAGCCTTCTCAGAATGACTTCTTTCGCTCAGTACTATGCATTTAAGGTTCCTCCAGGTCTTGTCATCACTTCATATCTCATTTTATTTTAGCACTGAATAATATTTTATTATTTGGATGTATCACAGTTCATTTATCCATTCAGCTACCAAAGAACGTCTTGGTTGCTTCCAAGTTTTGGCAATTATGGATAAAGCTGCTATACGCATCCATGGAAGATTTTGGTGTGGAAATAAGTTCTCAGTCCCTTTGGGTAAATACAAAGGAACACAATTGCTGGATCCTATGGTAAGAATATATTTACTTTTGAAAGAAACTGCCAAACTATCTCCTAAAGCAGCTGTATTATTTTGCATTTCCACTGGCAATTTATGAGAGTTGCTGTTGCTCCACGTCCTCGCCAGCATTAGGTGTTGTCTGTGTTTTCAATTTTGGCCATTCTAATAGGTGTATAGTGGTATCTCGTTCTAATTTGCATTTTCCTGATGACGTGATGTGTAGCATCTTTTCATGTGTGTTTTTTCCATCTGCATATTTTCTTTGGTGAGGTGTCTTTTAAGGCGTTTGGCCCATTTTTAGTAGGGTTGTTCATTTTCTTGTTGAGTTTTAAGAGTTCTGTGTATATTTTAGCTAAACAGTCCTTTGTCAGATATATCTTTTGCAAATATTTTTTCTCAGCCTGTGGCTAGTTTTCTAATTCTTTTGGCATTGTCTTTTGCAGGGTAGAAATTCTAATTTTAATAAAG
>NW_017731765.1:339505-342779 GCF_001890085.2 Hipposideros armiger | reverse complement strand
TTGATGACAGCCAGTCTAACCAGGTGTGAGGTGGTATCTCTTAGATTTCTATCTCCCTAATAGCTAGTGAAGTTGAGCATTTGTTCATGTATCGGCTGTTTGTATGTCTTCTTGGGAGAAGTGTGTGTTCAGGTCCTCTGCCCATTTTTCAATTTGATTGTTGGGTTTTTTGTCTTGAGTTGTACAAGCTCCTTATTTATTTTGGATATTAGCCCCTTTTCGGGGCATTGTTTGCAAATACCTTCTCCCACTCGGTTGGTTGCCTCTTTGTTTTGTTGATGGTTTCTTTTGCTGTGCAGAAGCCTTTTAGCTTGATATAGTCCCATTCATTTATTTTTACTTTTATTTCCCTTGCCTTTGAGGTCAAATTCATAAAATCCTCTTTGAATCCAAGGGCCATAAGTTTAATATCTATACTTTCTTCTCTGCAATTTATTGTTTGAAGTCTTATGTTTAGGTCTTTGATCCATTTTGAGTTAATTTTGGTGTATAGTGACAAATAGCAGTTTAGTTTCATTTTTTTGCATGTGTCTTTCCAATTTTCCAGGCACCACTTATTGAAGAGGCTTTCTTTTCTCCATTGTATGTTTTTGGCTCATTTATCAAATATCTATCTATCTATCTATCTATCTATCTATCTATCTATCTATCTATCTATCTATCTATCTATCTATGGGTTTATTTCTGGGTTTTCAATTCTATTCCATTGGTCTGTGTGACTGTTTTTCTACCAATACCATGCTGTTTTGATTATTGTTGATTTATAGTACAAATTGAAGTCAAGGAGTGTGATACCTTCAGCCTTGTTCTTTTTTCTTAGGTTTGCCTTGGCTATTTGGGGTCTTTTGTGATTCCACACAAATATGATGATTTTTTTTTCCTATTTCTTGAAAAAATGCTATTGGGATTTTGCTGGGGATATCATTAAATCTGTATATTGCTTTGGGTAATAGGGCCATTTTAACTATATTGATTCTTCCAATCCATGAACAAGGAATATCTTTTCATTTCTTTGCTTAAATTCCTTTTAAGAATGTTTTATAGTTTTCAGTGTGTAGGTTCTTCACATTCTTTGTTAAGTTTATTCCTAGGTTTTTTATTCTTCTTGTTACAATTGCAAAAGGAATTGTTTTTCTCATATTTTTTTTCCTGTAATTTCATTTTTAGTATATAGGAATGCAATGGAATTTTGTACATTGATTTTGTATCCTGAAACTTTACTGTGTTTGTTTATTGTTTCTTATAGTTTTTTGGTTGAGTCTTTTGGGTTTTCTATATAAATCATGTCATCTGCAAAAAGTGACAGTTTAACTTCTTCACTCATTTAACTTCNGCTCTGTGAATTGTTAGTGAATCAATTCCTGCACACCCTCCCCGGGGTAGCACTGAAGTGAGGGCAGCTGTAGGAAGAAGGGGTCTCGTAACATCTGTGAGCAGGGATGAGAGAGGAAGGGAAGGGCCACCTGCTCAGCTGGTTGTTTGCAAGGTCAAGGCTGCGTGGACAGCCTCCCCTCAAGTTGTTGGGTTCTTATTAATAAGCAGAAATAAAACTAACCGGTTACTCCTTCAGTGAACAAAACATCCCTGGTTTAATGATGGGATTTTAAGGACGGATTTAATTAGGGTTTATGAATTTTGTCCTGTTTCATGTAGCTTTTACCTTTCCTCAGGAAAATGTATTAGATGTGGAGTGAGTATAAAGCACCCTGTGTGTTTTGTCTGAAGATGTTGGTGTGCATGGCTGCCCTTTGATGCTAGTACTGTGGAGTTTAGACATAAACATTTAGATAACAGCTAAATCCCCAGAATCTCACCACCCTTTGATGCAGCACCGCTGAGTGAATGAGAGCCCTTGGTTTGGGGCAGGGTGTTAAGTGGGGTGGCTGCTTCACTTTGCCTGAATAACTCTGCTAGATGGTAGGTAAAATTTTTTTTTTTTCTTTTGGGAGTCTGTTGATTATTGTGACTCATTAATTCAATATCCCAATTCCCAGACCACCATAAAGGAGATATAGTCTTTTGGGACTGTTGACGGTGAGTGACCACATAGAGCCTCAGTCTGTGTGTCTGCCCCAAGAGCACACCTGTGACCTGCGAGAATGACAGCAGCTGTCCTTTTCTGAGTAATGGCGGTTATTGTCAGGTCTTCGTCAGGCTCTGCACATATATTTCTGAGAAATCGTTACAACAATGCTACGAGGTAGCTGTTTATTTGACTCCTACCTTGCCCTCTTGCAGTCTGTTCTTNTCCTGATTAGGAAGAAATTAGAAACTGGATATTCCGTCTCTAATTCTGTACATCCTACACAGAATGAATGTGAAATCCACTGTGGCTCTTTAATTTTACAAAACCATTGTTCTTCTCTCATCTGTATTCCCGGAATTGATTTTCTTGGTTATTTTCCCCTCATAGTTAAAGGATTTTTACATGCAGCTTCAAAGGCTTTTGATTTGGGATTTGTCTCAGAGAAATTTGAGCAGGAGGGATACCCACAACTTAGTCTCTCAAGGCAAAGCAGAGGTGAGAGGTTTATGAGAAGAAAAAATGATTATGGAAATTATGTTGATACAGACTTCTATTTTTTTATACAAGTAACCTTTCCCATGGCTCTAGTTTCATGGTTCAGCATTTTTAGATGTAAATATTTTTTCCTGACCACGGCATAAATAAGTTTCGAATAGCACAGAGGAATATTTGGCTTTAAAATAAGTGACCTCTCATTTAAAGGGCTGCCTGAAAAATGCAGTGAAAGGGAGAGTCAGAGTGTGAGAAGCGGTGGTGTTTATTATTTATCAGGCTCTCCAGGGTCCCCACTGGAGTATACGAGCTTGACTGTCTCTGCACTTGCTACATTAATCACTTTCTCTTTTAAATTCAGGAGAATCATGCTTGGTGTACAGGGTCAAAGACAAGGTAACACAACGAGAAAGTCAATTATGGTAAATAAGCCTCTGATAGTAAGTTAGAGGTAGTTCCATGATGATTTTGGCATCAGCCATTATAAGCAGTCTGCTTTCAATTTATATCATTACGAATAACTATATTTATAGTCTCTATTGGTAAAAATCCAGGCTCGCTAAGGTGATGAGGTATACAGTTCTCGTTCCACTTGGAATTATTTGAAATGTAAATATGCAGAATCCCTGGAGATAGCAAATACTGTGTTTGTATGGAAGGGATTGCTTGCCTAAAGGTGATAATCTGGTTCTTCTGCCTGTACCATCAACTACCCTCAGGTCTGTCTATTGTATACAGATTTTGGGTTTTTCCAAG
>NW_017731765.1:186490-335945 GCF_001890085.2 Hipposideros armiger | reverse complement strand
GCCTGGACCACATGCGGTATACAGTAAATGTATTTATTGAATGATGAATGACTTCACTCTTTCAGTCATCACATGTTTATTCTGCATTTGCTAAGAGCCACGACACTTGTAAAACAAACATGAATCAGAGAGACAAGGTCTCCAACCTCATAGAATATACAATCAAGAGAGAAAAGAAGCAGTAAAGCAAGTGCCCATTTTATACATGTGGACTCTAAATCTCACAGAAATTAGTGAATTCCCCAATGTCCACTGTTCTTAAATGGCACAGCTGGGATGAATATCCAGGAATTTAAAATTACATTGTCAACTCTCTTTCCTTTAATGTCATGCTGGGAGTGACACAGATACTTAAACACACACACACATACATTGCTAATTGCACAAATTCGTGTGTTTTCACAGTGTCCTTCATTGAGTGGGAATTTTGTTGCTATTTGCATCTATTGGGATTGTTCTCTAAAGTATTAAGGATTATCATTAGATGAAGCTCATCAATCATTATTATTGTGGATAAGCTTCATTGGATCTGCCCTTCAGGAGCCTCAAAATAAGAATAACAACTGTTTCATCTCACTTGTTCTAAATAAAGAAAGAATCGTTTAGCTTATTATATGCACAGGACATTGTGAAAACAAAATCTGCTAAGCGGGCACCTTATCTCATGGTTCACACAAAGAATTCTTGCTGAAAAGGGTAGGTTGTCCATTACATTTCAGCTTTATATAGTAGCTATCGATTTTTAAGTTTGATATTTTTTATCAGAATGCATTTTAAGTATGGTGTTGCTTTCTTTAATGAGCAATAACAAAAGATGCTGTTGGAAACCAAGTTCTGCACGTTTCATGCTGGACCTTATAGGATGCAAAAAGGCTTGGCTCTAGTAAGGTCCTTGTGCTGTTTATACCTCATGATTTTGGGTGAAAATGCATTGACTAGAACATGGTTATCTTTCTCTTTCATTTCTTTAATCCTTTCAACTTCATTTTTGGTGAGGAGAGATCTTTTANTTCATTTCTTTAATCCTTTCAACTTCATTTTTGGTGAGGAGAGATCTTTTAGTGTATAAATGCCACCAGCGTTAGCAAGAGATAACCTCATTTTATTTTTCGTAAATATTAGTCCCTGAAGAAGAAAGAGTCACTCAACTCCTCTCTGGCTGGATCGGGGAACAGATCAAAGGGCCAGCTGCAGGATGAGGCCAGGACCCTGGTGGAAGAGACGAGTGGGAGCATGGGAACCAAGGGACAGGAACTTGCAGCTCACCCTCCCAGGTGTCCTCAGCCATCATGCGGCATCCTATGTCCAAACCATTACATACGTGATATTTATGATTACCCTGTTCTTTGGCTCCCCGTAAAGACATGGTTCTCACATGATAGGAAAGTTATGTGCATTTCGCCAAAACCTGAAAGACAAATGCTTTAGTATAAACAGGATAATATTAAATATAAAATGAAGGCATGAAGAAATGATCATTTGGTATGATGTTCCCCAAATCGTGGAAGTTCCATGGAAAGCATAGGAAGATTGTAGAGGTTTATAGGGAGGCTAAAGTGTTCATCCCAGACTTCTTCATTGTCATTAACACTAGCATCGAAAATATACATGCCTGAATGGACTCAGTGTTGTGTAAGGCATGCACAGAGTGAAATGTACCGCCCTTGCTTTCTTGATGCTGCACAGTTATGGGACAGTCAAGGTCACCTCTTTCTAGATACCGGAAAGCATAGTGGCATATTTTGGTCTTCCAGAATTAGTCAGTTTGTGGGTATGTTGCTTTGGAATGAAAGTCTCTCGAAGTCTTCTGAACAAGAGAACATAATCTCTCATTATGCAATCTTATAAGTTCAAAGAAAACATAACACCACATTTTGAAAGTTATAGTTTTCAAAGAGATAAGGCATTCCAAATCATTTTTTAAATGATCAATGGTGGCTATAGAGAATAGAAAATCAGGATTATTGCAAATGTTTGAAAATACTAATAAGTGGGTTCTGAAAGGAGGGTCAATTTCGTCACACCTATTTCAGTTTCTGCTCATGTCCAATTTTGTTAGATATTCTGGTTCAATGAGACCATGATAGCTGAATTCTGTATAGGTAAGTTGTTTCTGTACTACTTCATGTTAGTTAGATTAGCCTATATATTTTTCTATTACTTTATTGAAAATAAATTTAACCTGATGTGTAACAATAGATACCTAAATGGTATTTGCAAAATTCTCAACAGAATTGAGGTTATAACCACTTGGAGAATCTGAGGAAATCATTCATGCTAAAAGTTATTCTACACGTATGTTTTCTGGAGCAGCCTGAGTATACCCAACGTTTTCACCACGATGAACTCATCTAAGTATTTTCAGTCCCTCATCTGAAGTCTGCAGTCGTCCTGCCCATAAGACAGCTGCTGATGTCCACAGAATATCCTGGACAGTAAAATCATGAGTGGTGCTTGGATTTAACTCTCTCTGATTGGCCTTGATAGATGTGAGTAACTGTATTACTTTATATAGAGATTATTCTATACCTGAACAGGATGGGACGGGGAGAGCCATTTTATGTGTTGGAAGCTCCATTTGGCAGTCGCAATGGAGGCTCTGCTGGTGAGAACGTTTTCAACATTCTCCCCCATAAACCCAGATGGGGCCAAACATAGACACCCTCTGGCTCTGAGGAGTAAGGTCATGAAACAGATGAAAAATAAGAAAGCATCTGGAAGTGGTATGATCCCTGCCAAATGTTCACACTAGAGAAAAAAGTAACTCAGGTAATGTCTGTGTATTCTCTCCTTGAGATTCAAGAATGAAAGAGAAAATGCTCTGTGGCTCCTGGGATGTGAAGGTCCCGAGTTTTACATAATGATATCCACATTCAATGGCAGGATAGACACTCATTCCCAGAACCATCTGCAGAGCATATGTTTAGATAGAAGAGAGTTTTCATAAACGAGTAAGTATCCATGAGAAAGCTCTATTTTGGAAAGACAATACATGTCCTAAGGGTGGGTGTTTTGACATGGAAATGTCACCTGTGTCTGTTCAAGGAACTTCTGTTTCATCTATTATAGTCTCTAAAGCTTTTAAGAAATACTGTATAAATGCCTTTCTCTCCACTTCTAGATGTTTTTGTTGATGAAAGAAGCTCATCAGCAGCTTAGTAACTTGAAATGAGCCCCAAACCTCCTGAGTGATGAATAGCATTTTCAAAACAGTATAGACTGCTTTGTATACTTTTTATTCATCAGAAGATTTGAGAAGAGCCTTACTTGAAGCGCAAAAGATTTGAAACCAGAAAACCTAAACAGAAATCCTGTTTTTGCCGTTTTCTGGTAAATTATTGAGCCTTTGTTTTATGGTCTCTCAACAAGATGTAATAATAACTCTTCCTGAAGAGGACTTGGCTACTCTAATACACTATCACGGTGATATTCAGGCCTACTTGTTCCTCTTGTATCTACTTTTTAAAAGTGTCCTGCTCCCCTTTTGATAGCACTATGAAATTGCAAAGCATATTTTCTTTTGGCAAAGTGCTTTATAGTTATGGTTGTCTTAATATGTGGATCTGGTAGGTAAGTGTATTAGTCAAATATTGCCATAATGCTACAAACATAGAAAACAACCATAAAATCTCAGTGGCATAAAAACAAAATCATATATTTCTTACCTATGCAGTCAGCTAGTGTGCAGTTGATCAATGCTAGGCGCAGCTGGATTCAGGCTGAGAGTTGAGTCCTGGTTTGTTGTTAAGTATTTCCCCTCCTTTTCTGAACCAGCAGCTTCCTGAGGCATGTTGTTCTCCTGCCAAGGCAGGAACACGAGAATACAAGATCACGTGCCTCCCGTACTTGCGTCACATTTGCTAACGTCCCATTGGCCAAAGTAAGTCACGTGGCCAAGCCCAAATCAAGGAATGCTGACATACACTCACAGTGTATATCATAGGTGTGATGTCTACTATTAGTTCAGGGGATGGAAGAATTGGGACTCATAACTTAGTCCTTTGAATAAGGTCTTTAGGTGACTTGCCTCCGCTTTAAAGAGAATGGAAATGCAATCAAGGATGCAAACTTTTTTTTTATTAATAAATTGACAATAGATAAAGATAGGCTGTAAGTATCACTTTTTTTTTTTTTCTAAAAGTTCTAGACAACTCTTTTCCCCCAGACAGGCTGGAATTTATACATGAAACTTTGAAATCTTGACAGTTTGTGGATCTATTGATCTTTGTTTTGGCACAACTTTCCTTGGTGCTTTAGCTTTAAATTTGTAGAGCAAGAGGTGTAGAAAATATATGAATATAAAAATATTCAGCTTTAGCAATGTCCATTAGTTTTTGAGAGCCTCATCACCATTTACTCAGTGGTAACACTAACCACAGGCAAAGTTGCTGTAATCCAGATATCTGAAACGGATCCTTCAGTGATTGATTATTCACATTCTTGGGATCACAGAGTCACAGAATGACAATGTGGAAGGATATTTACAGAGTGCCCAGGACAGCACCACTGATTTTTTTAATGGCATGGTGGCTTCAGAGACATGAAAGGCCTATGCAAAGTGACACAGGTGTTATGGCCTGGTGAATTTTTGGGGTGAATATTTATGACATACTCATACATGTTGCTGCAGCAACAACAGGAATGAGGTATATAGATATCAAGTTATTTAAGATTAGGTTTACAGTAAGGATTTTCTTTCAAGTTCCAGATTTGGCCTTGAGGACTTTTAATTCCAGGGGAGAAGGGCCAGGCAGCCGCTGGAATTCTAGTTTGTATGGCTGTCATATGTTGACGCCACCATGTTCCTTGCCAAGAGTGGGAAAAAAATATATCCTGAGAATGAGAGGCGGCCTGAGAGAAGAAAATCAAGCACTTCCTAGTTTCCCCTTCTCTCTTTCCAGGCCAGTGATTAGTGATTGAATCATTCATGTCTTAAATCGTTCATGATTCTAGCACCCCCAAAGCCTAGTAAGCCAATCAAAATCCAAATCACCTCCTCCCTTTTCTTTCCTGAAATTTCTCGCCAATTTTCATTCATTTATTTTCTAACATTTCAGAATCATTTTGTTAACTTCAAAATAATTCCTTTGGAATTTTATTCTAATTACGCACTGCTTGTTGATGAATCTGGGGAGAGTTCAGGTATTTACCTTATGGTATCTTTTAATCCAGGAAGATAGTACTTATTTTCATTTATTTGTAATTAAAACAAAAATCAGCAAGGTTTTATAGTTTCTAGTGCACTTTTTATTAACTTCATTTTTTTCCCATAATCCATTTGTTTAAATTGTGGATGTTTTGAACTGATTTGAGGCAGTGACTTTTAGTTGACGCCCAGAATGCATTCTCCTCTTTTTCCTTACTAGAACTCTTGATTTTTTTTTTTTTTTTAGTTGGAAACATGGTCATCTTGAATAAAGACATTTCTCCACCTGCCTGGCCACTAGGTGTAGCCATGTGAGGAAGTTGTGGCCAATGGCATGTGAGCGGAAGTGTCATCTATGGCTTCCTGAAGCCATTCTTAAGGGAAGGGCTATGTCCTTCTTGGCTTCTTCCTTCTCCTTTCTGGCTGGAATGCAGTGATTGCTGGATCCAGGAGCCACCAAGACATTCCTTAGGGGTGGCAGGGTAGAACGCCAGAAGCAGCGGGCTCCCTAACGATTTTCTAGAATTTCATCCCCCTCCACAGTCTTTACATGAGGGCATAATCATTCATATTTAAGCCACTGTTTATTACAGTTGTTTTTATCATTTTCCCAGAAACAAAGCTAGTGGCTACTGTGTTTTTGCCCTTTTTTGTTGTTCAGGTTAAGTTAATTTTATTGAGTTTTATATGTTGAGAAATAAAGCCACATGTGAATGAAATAATTCTTCTCCTTTCAGCACGTCTACCTCATTAGCTAGAAATTTCAGAACAGTGCTACACAAGAATGACAAGAGGGTCATTCTTCTCTTATTCTTAACTTTAATGGGAATGCTGTTGTGTTTTTACTATTAAGTATGGTGTTCGCTGTGGAGATTCTTCCAATTTAAAGTGGGGATAATGATACCTGTTTATGTTATAGTTGTTACAAGGGTCAAATGCACTTATAAGTAGAAAGATGCCATGTACCTGTTAAAAGCTATGCCGCATTTGTATGGTGTATAGTATACAGGCAACAAATGTTTTCAGTTAAGTGTTATTATTTTTTTAAATAATTAATCACTTTAATGCCATAAAGGAAAAAGCTAGGCATTCCATAACATCTCTTTGGTGCCATTACGCAGAAATAAGCTTGGTCTAATGGGTCATGCAATAGCTTTTTATGTCTTAGTACTAGGGCCAAAAGTCAGGAAAAAAATATATGTTTTCCATTACAAAGAGAAGTGATAGAGATTGAAATTTTGAAAAGAAATGATCATTTCCAAGTAGGGGTAGTTACAATGGAATGTGACACTTAGAAACTCATGTTTGGAAAATACACCATGGCGTGTTTTACAACGTTGATTGATGGAGTGTCAATTCATATCAATTACCAACCAAAGCGTTAGAACGCCATACATGCAATTTAGTCATCGAGAAAGTCCTCCTTTGAATTTGCCTGCTCTTCTTCTTCCAGAACTGCTTCCAGAACATGTCCCTTGTGGATTTATATGCTCTTTCATTTTTTCGCAGTCCAATTGTGCCAGAAGCATTATCTGTTCTTGGTGAAATCACTTCTATGTATTTACCATTTTCTGTGGAAGCAAGGGTGGGACTTTATGTCAAAAAATTCTTTCAGTGTACCTCAAACAAATGTCCTCTTTTAGAAAAAGATTCTATAGAAGAGATTCTCCTTTTAAAATTAGTCCATTTTGCAATTCATTCCAAAAGCAGTCTGTGGGGGAGTGAGTTAAATCTGTTCGCTTAAATACCTTTTGGATGTTATCCATTGCTCTCACTTCTGAAATAGCGGAAACTTATGCTTTGGTAGTTTGATGTATAATATATTGGATATAATTTACATTTAGTAACTCTATATGTTGTTTTGCTTTACTTAATGAGGAAAATACCTTAATTTAAAAATATTTTATATACAGGACTTTTATTATATACATGCAAAAGTGAAATTTGAGATAATTACCTGGAAACTTAAAACAAATTAATAAGTTAAACCCCCAAGTGGATTGTTGTATGTTGGCTCTGGATTTCTCTCTCTTCCTCTATTTCCTGAATAATTACCTCAATACTGTTCCTCAAGTAATTGCCTCAAAATAATTTGTGTATGATAAGATTTATCTAACATCAACAGTACGCACTGGACACCCTGGTAGGTGCTGATAATAATAATACAGTAATAGCCTTTTATAGACTTCCTTCTTTTATACAATTTGATCATAAAAACTATTTTATGTAAGAAATAAAATATCACGTTTGAGGAAACTGAGGCACGGACAACCAAAGCATTTCATATGTCACACATCATGTAAGTCCTAGGACTCTAATTTGAACCCAGAATTTTTTACTATTTCCTCTAACTTGTACTTCCCTTTATCATATGATTTCAAGCCTGCTCTTTGAAAATAGTATGTAATAACTAACCATGAACATTAACTGTGTGTTGGATGCTGTCTAAGTGCACTAGCTATATTAGCTCATTCAATCTTTATTGCCTCTCTTGGTGCTAAGTGTTATTGGCCTTGAATAAGCTAAGGCTTAGTTATTTGCCCAATGTTAACGTAGCTAAGTACTTAGTGGGGCTGGGATTTGAACCCAGTCTCTTAACCATTAGGGGACTGCGCCTCTTCTTTAGCAAGGCAGTCATTTCTCTCCTTGTTAATGTTAATTTGCCTAATGGGCCCACTCCCTGTAGAAGGTTAAACTTTCATTAGAAACAAAGTCTGTCTGAGTTTGCTTATATCTGGGGAAAACTGGAAAGTGGCCCATTTTCTCTAGTTTTTAAGTTCTGAGAAGAGACGACGCACTAATGTTTCAGAGATGTAATAGTTTGCATGCACAAATGGAGATGTTCACAGAATGGTGTGGTTCTTCAAGCCAATTTGTTCTTTGCTGCTGTGTTAATGGAAGTCAATGGTTGGGACTGAATTTTACGTCCACTTGTGCCAGAAGTATTGTGTAGGTTCAGCCCACATCCGGCTCTGCTTGGGCTCACTTTTATTGCTTTCCTTGGAAGCGCCTCCAGAGTTTTACAAACTGTTACACACTGTGACTCCAGAACTGACCAGAGCTTTCTAGGTAAAATTCTGTTCAGTATCATGATTTCTCTGAGCTTACAGCAAAATTACATTAGGCTTTTTGTTTCCTTTCACCCTTCCATTTCTCTATTGTAATGCCAGCCCATCCATATATCATCTGTTATCTGTTCTTTCCTCCAGGCTTTTCTTTTTTTTTTTTGGTCACTATTGCCTTCCAGGTATTTTCGATTATCTTACCTAAGATAAATTAAGTTTGCTTTTTCTGCAGCAGGATATTATTTTGCTATTTTCATCTTTTCAGGACAACTTCCAAATTTAGAGCCACTTTTGCATATATGTCCTGATTACCTTTTGTTAACATCATGACGAAATGTAACGTGAAACAGTAGCTATGATTGGCTTATTAGTATAGTTCCTTTCTTATTTGGTTTGTGTCAGTAAATTAGGTTTGGTCGTTTCTGAACAATTTGAATAACTCACTATTTTTTTGCTAATGGACCATCTATCATGTACTTGGCATGTTGCTAGGAGGACAATAAACTTGAATAAAGAGCCCATAGTCTCTCTGTCACTTACTACCTGTGTGACTTGATCCTCAGTGTAGTCAAATGCTAAATGGCATGAAGCTTATTTTATAGCATTGTTGTGAGCGCTAAGTGAGATTAACGTGTAAAATCAGCCGGCACACATGAAGCTTGAAAAAAAAAACCCTGCTATTATTTGGATGTCAGCTCTGTGACAGGTACTTTATATGCACAATTATTCTTTCCTATAATAGCTGAAGTTAATTTTCTCCCAGCTTTCACAGATAATATGCCTAAGGTTAGCTGCCTTGACTAAGGCCACTTAGCTGGTGAGTAGCTGGGTGAGGGTTTGCGCCTCTGACTCCCTGACGCTGCAGCATGTGTAGGTTCACTCTACTGGATGACCGTACCGTTTAATGAGTGGTGTAAAAATCTATTACATGACATAGGAAAGGATACGTGCCATAATCTAAACATAAATATAGCACTACTCGGGTAAGAAAAAAATGAGACTGTTCAGTTAGTGGTGCATGGAAGGACTTGTGACATTTTCTCTGGGCCTCAATACAGGGAAACAACTAGACTTGAGACAAGGGAAGATGCATTTCCCAGCACAAGGGCCGGTGTTAGTAGTTATGAAGTGATAGACCAGTTCTGGGCAACAGCTCCTGATGTTTTTTGACTAGGATTTAAGGGAGTGCAGTAGTCCTCCCCCGCCCCACGCCTTACCCACAGCTTCGCTTTCCATGGTTTCAGTTACACAAGATCCACCGTGGTCCCAAAATATTAAATGCAAAATTCCAGAAATAAACAATTTGTAAGTTTTCAGTTGCGCATCATTCTGAGGACTATGATGACATCTCGTGTTATCGCACTCCGTCCCGCCCGGGATGTGAACCCTTCCTTCGTCCAGCGTGTCCGCGCTGTAGACCTCCCTGCCCACTAGTCATTTAGCAGCCGGCTCGGTTATCAGATCGAGTCTCAGTATTGCAGGGCTTGTGTTCCGGTGACCCTTACTTGACTTCGTAATGGCCCCAAAGTGTGAGAGCAGTGATGCTGGCAATTTGCATATGCCAAAGAGAAGCTGTAGGTTGTGTGTATATATAGGGAAAAAACATATATAGGGTTTGGTAATATCCATAGTTTCAGGCATCCATTGCGGGTCTTGGAACATATACCCCTCTGATAAGGGGGGACTGCTGTAATGGGACATGAGATTGCAGGGTTGGGTGGGGCGAGAAGGAGAAGGATTTGAATGTCAGATGACGGACTGCGACAGGCTATGGGAAGTCACGGGAGGTTTTTGAGAGCTGAGCAAAATGAGTTTAGCAATGCTCTAGGATTAATTGTGGCAGACGTAAAATGGACTAAAGCTAGGGAGAGATTGGAGATAAGGAAATTTGTTGGGGTGCCATCTCAATACTACAAATCAGAGGCAAGTAACTATCTGAATTTAGGTATCGACATTGGGATGGAGGAGGGAAGGGAAATAAAATATAAATGTATGTCAGAGCATTGGATTTGACAAGAGAATGCCTGAAGAAGGAGTCAAGGAAGCCTAGTAATCGTTTGGGTGTATAATGGTTTTGTTAGAAGTGAAATGGGGAGCATTGGATTTTAGACAGATGGAGTTTGAAGACATGGTGAGTTTTACCCTCAGATGAGGATATGAGGTGCAGCAGTCTTTTGGAAACAGAACTAGAACTCAGGGAGATGTCAGTTAGTGATGAGAACTGAAGCAGAGTCAGTGGTGAGATTAAATGAGATTTCAGAAGTAAAATTATGTAAGCAGAAAAGAACGGAAACCAAGTGAAATCTCAGAGTAGTACCTATAATTGTGAAAAGGAGTTCAAGAAGACACTTGTTGGGTGTGTACTATGTATTGGGTTGTCGGAAAAGTCATGACGTATTTTTTCTATGCTTTTCATTGCAAAACTGTGTCATGACTTTTCCGACAACCCCATACCTGGATTTTACATACATTGTATCAATCTTCAAAGAAACTGAGAAGTGGTCACCATTTTTCCACATAAAGAGAGAGCTGGAGGAGGAATGATTAGGATTATCTTCCAGAAAATAATTTATTCGTGATGAAAGTACTAATTGAGTACTTAAGGCTCCTGGTACTACACTAGGTGTCAAAAAGACCATGGTGGGCACACAGACTGGTTTCTTCTCTCTTGGAACTTTGCGTTTTTATTTACTCCAGCTATAATTTCTATGTAACTGCTGAAATCATTTCAGCAAACCTTTAAGGAGATGTTAGGGTTAGAAGGAATAATAAAGAACCCGTCTTCAAGGAAATGCAGTTGAGAGAGGAATGGCAGTTAGACTCTCAGAGAAGTTTAGTAGCCCATGCGTACACGACCCAGTAACAATCATTTGAATACCTGGTAAAACTAGCATGTGGTTGTCACCGTTTTATCTTAAGACCAAATCACTTCAACCCAATTATAACTCATGAAGCTCTTTAGGAAAATGTGGTATAATGTGCCATATTTAAAATTAACTATAATCTAGTTAAAATTTTTAAAAACTATGTTACAACATCGCGCTGCTAAGAACGTGGATAAGCCAGAACACTCATACATCACTGGTGCCCATGAAAATGGTACTATTACTACCACTTTGGAAAAAGTCCTGGAAGTTTTTTTCTTAAAATTAAACATACATTTATGTATAGACCAGCAATTTCACTCCTAGAAATCTACCCAGAAAAAAATTGAAGCATATATCCACAGAAAAGACTTATATAAGAATGTAAAAGAATAGTTTAGGGCTATTTCTAATAGAAATATTAGAAGATTAGAAATAGAATATAGAATAGTATCTGAACTAGCCATCAGGAGAAGGTTGAATATTATAAAAATACAATGAAATACTTCTTAGGAATGTAAAGGAATGCACTTTTAATACATAAAGCATACATTTTGCTAAGTGAAAGAAACCTTACACAAGAGTGACTATTATTCCATTTATAGAAAGTTCTATGTTAAGAAAACTAATCTATGGTGAAAACTCCAGAGTAGTGGTTGCCTCTGTGCATGTAGGTAGAACTTGACTGGGAAGAGGAGCGAGGGAACTTCCTGGGGTGATGGTTAGTGGTTTTGGTTACTTGGGTGTATACATTTCTCACAACTTGTCAAATGATTAACTTAACATTTGTGTAGTTCACAGAACATAACATTTTAACTTAAAAAAAAAACCCAAATAAAACAATTATATTGAAAGGTTTTAGGGTGATGAGTAATGGTATCTATACCTTACTTTGAAATGCATCAAAAAATAAGACGGATGATTGGATTGATAGCTGCGTAGATACATGATAAGGTGATTCTTTGAAAAAAAAAAGTGAACTATTATAGATGGTAAGAATATAGGTGAATACCATACAATCCTTTCAACTTGACCATGGGTTTGAAAATTTTCTTAGTGAAATGTTAGAGGGAAAACAGACTATATAAGTAATGTAACTATTGTATATCTAGACATTCCTCTGCAAATTAAATGCTTACCATGTGCCAGGCCTTGTCTCATGAGTACTTCCTGAAAAACTAGAACCTACTAATGGATAGATTGGCAGTTTTATTCCATCCCATTTGAGCTATGGAAAGAATCGTGTTCTACCTCAGTAAATGTCATGGATGGATAAATAGAGCCAGATGGTAGTGTTTAGGGGGGTAAACGATGGAAGATATTTAAATAGGATAGAGGTGCTGGGGATAAAGCCCTGAAACTTGTAATCTTACTGAAATCTTTCTAAGGATGGCTTTGCATTGTATTTGTTTGTGGCCTGTTTCAGTGATGAAGACAAAGTTGTCCAAATTGATTACATGCTTAGAAATTGATTCTCAACCTGGTCAATGTAAGAAATCTTGACCTTTGCCAATACTTAGTTTTCATATTTGCAAATCTCATATCCATAAAACAAAGAAACATCTATAAAAGAAGAATTTTGCATTAAACTATCTTCCACTAAGTACAAAAGACTACAAATCAGTGATCTTGATGTTTAATCTGATTCACTTGAGATCCCACTAAAAGTAAATATAAATAATTAAATGAAAAAAGTAAATGAAAAGAACATGGAATAAGATGATATCTTTCAGAACTGAGGGATATGTCAATTAAACTTGGAAATATGCAAAGTTTTGCAAATAGGATAGTATTTTTTATTTAATTTTTGTGATTGATTCTCACAGTATTTTATTAATTCAATGGAATCATATCAATTTGTCTTTATATACTACATAAATTATAAGTTATTCGATATCTTGAAATAGATAAATTTGGGTTTTGATGATAGAATGTGCATACATGTTCAATTAATATTAACTTTTCACCTTCCTTCCCGAGCAGCTTAAAATGTATTTCATTATTCTGACCCTGATCTATGGACTCTGATTGATTTAGCATCTTAAATCTTGCTACAGATGGGGAGGCTTTATTGGAGAAATATCTGAGTACTGACTTGAGGGTCAATGAGCTCTATATTTGTTATTAATTAGATAGTGATCTTGCACAAAGCACTGAGCATCTGCAGGCTACATTTTCTTCATTTGAAATTGAGGAGTTTGGACAAATTGACTTTAATGTGGTCTATGATTTTTTTAAACTTTGCTATAGAGTACAAGTTTAGAGTAATTATGCTTATATTACCCTATTGGGGTTTTTGGGTTTTTTTTAACATGGGAAATTTTTTTAGGCATGTAATTGGAAAATGGGAGAAGAAGGGTAAATTCCACTTAATTCACACGAGTTTAGGTAATGGCTATGTCAAAATGTGTGTATATGTAAATAATCTCACGTAGGAGATACAATAAGAGCAACTAATGTTTATTCACTGCCAACTGTATTCCTCATTATTGGTGCTTTATATATTAGTTTATTTAATCCTAACAATTTTATGAAATATACACTATTGTTATTGGCATTTTTTAGATGGGGAATCTAAGGCAAACGTATATAGGTCACTTTCCCAAGATTACACAGCTAATAAGGGGGGTATCTAAGATTTAATTCAGATAGTCTGTGTTCAGAGCTTGGCTCTGAACTATTATGCTAATCTGCCTCTCTAATGACTACCATAATCTGTGTTTATAACAAGGTCTGTCTATCAATCCATCAATCCTTCATGTAATATGATAGCAGAAGTTCAGGTTTTCATGATAAAAGAAGTTCAATTTAAGGCAAATTTTTTAATCCTGAGAACTTTTACTTTTAAAATGCTCCACATTTTAAAAATTGTTTTTGTTAAATTTAAATAGATACATAGTATTTATAATGTATGTGTAGGCCACCCACTCGAATGACTAAAATAAAGACTGATAATGCCAAATATTAGTGAGAATGTTCGCACTTAGAACTCTCATACACTGGTAGTAGTAGTATCAATTGGTACAACCACTTCAGAAAACTCTGTCTCAGTATCTACTAAAACTGAACACATATTTACCCTGTGAACCAGCAACACTCAGGTATGTTCCTAACAGAAATACATACTTCTGTATGAACAAAAAACATCTGTAGCAGCTCTATTTATTAAAGCCAAATACTGGAAATAATACATATGTTCATCAACAACAGATAGGGCACATAAATTCTAGTATTCTTAGATTATTCAGAAATACAAATGAATGAACACACACAGAAATGATAAGTAACAACGTGGTTGGATCTCGCAGGCCTAGTGTGCAAAAGAAACCAGACACCAGTGCATAATTCCATTCATGTGAAGTTCAACAATAGACAACGCTACTCTATGTTGTTCGTAGTCAGGATAAGTGTTTACCTCTGGAGGGTGATGACTGGAAGGGGGCACAAGGAAGCTTTGGGGTTCTCGTAAATTTCTGTATCCCTAGGGTGCTGGTAACATAGATGTGTTCACTTGGTGATAATTCAGCAAGCTGTTCACTTAATATTTATGCATTTTTCTATATGTATGTTATTGTTTAATAGAAAGCTTTTGTTACAATAATATTTGTAAGTCTTAACACCAGTACAATGGCCTCTCATGGACCCCATTACTCATTGTAAGAGTATCACTATCTTTGAGGCCCTTTCTGCTCCTTTCTCCTGTTATTTTTATCTTTTCTTACCCCTCAGATAAAATTTTCTTGAATTGGCATTATTCCCTTTCTTAATAGTTCTATCACATATAATATAAAAATCATATATTTAAATACTTTATGCCTGCTACTATCTAGATTTGTAATCTTGTACAAAGCAGTTATCATTTTCAGGCTTTAGTTTCCTTGTTTGAAATTGAGGAATTTGGACAATTGACATCCTTTTATGTCATTTTCTTGACATTGTATCTTTTATTCAATTTAGATATTACATAGGTACTTACCTATTTTGTGCATAGTACTATGCATTGGGCTGAGGAAGATGTGAAAACAGTACACAATGGTTCTCCCCCCCCCCCCCAGGGACTTCAGTGTATTGTGAGGCAGTAAGGTAAACATCTGTAACACGGATGAGAAACAGCAGTTTTCATTTTCTCATCTGCAAAAGGGAGGAATTAATCTGGATGACTTCTGTAAACTTTTCCAGCTTTAAAATTTGATCGTTGAGTATGTATTTAAGGGCTAAAAGTTTGTGATACAGAACTTAATTATGTAAGTATGTAAAGTGTGTGATGAAACCATCAGAGACATTTTTATGGAAGAACTAATTCTTAAGGCCTATCTTAAGGATGCCTAGTATTTTGGAACAGGGACAAGAATGATTTATGTAAGAGTATTGAGACCCTGTACCTCACTCCACACTCACATAACACATGATGTCAATCTAGGTAAGCTGAGAGTCAGAGAGATATAATAGTAAAATATTACCTATTAAGAATCACTATCAGGGGAATGGCAGACAAATTCAAATTAGAGAGGACTGGGGGAAATGTGAAGAATTATGTGCTGAATTTGGAAAATGCTTTGGGTTGGAATTTGGGAGTAAGAGAGAGAAAGAATTCGGTAATATTGGAAGTAGTAGAAATAGACAGAGAGTTTTATCATGTTTTGCAGTGTATTGATTATCTTTGATTTTGCCTCTGCCATCCTGCCCCTTGGTGGAAGATGATAAAAGCTGAAGTTACTTTCATTTTCATTTCATACAATTTTCTGTCACTTGAAGTTTATGAGAGATTGGGCAGAGTGAGGCCTCAGTTGTATGTGGGTTATAGTGTTCTAACAGTTAAAATAAGATGAAGGCATTCGGGGAAGTGAGAGCAATTTGAGAAAAGAAAAGATGAGAGTCCTAAATTACCCTAATTAGAAAGTGATTAGACTTTCCTAGCAAGAATTGATATTTTATATTGGGAACATTTGGGAAATGAAGTTGTTTAGGTACATTCATTGCAGGCTCTGATGAACCAAGATGATTAGGTTAGGAAACTAACTTTTACCATACTCACAAACTCTGATGGTTTCCCTTATATTTGTCACTATCATCTTATAATATGATGGATGTTTTACTTATTTCTATGATGCAGACTAAATTTTGCAGCAATATGTGGGATGCACTATGAGAGGGAGAGCCTCAAGCATGTTGAACAAATATAAAAGTTTAGTTCTGAAGGCATGGTGTTTGTGCTAGCACATGGACAGTATGGATATCAGGTGAAAATGGAGGAGAAAATTTCCAACGAAGAATGATGAGACTGGATGGTTAATAGTGAATGAAGGAAAGGAAGAGTCAATGACAGCTCCCAGATCTGAGCATGGGGGGAACAGGAGAATTGTGTATTATTAATGGATTAGTATTAAATTCTTTTAAAATTGAACTTGATTTCATTTGTTCCTTCAACGTGTTTATTGCAGATTTCTGTGGTTTAGAACTATGCATTCATTGGAACATGAAGATGAACAATAACAACAACAAAAAAACACGCTCCCTTCCTCATGGTTCTTATCATTTAATTGGAGATTTAGACATCAAGTCCCATAATCACATACCCAAATGTATAATTCCAAAATGACTTGTCCTATGAAGGAATGGTCTTTGGTTCTATAAGAACATTTAATGCAGAGATCAGACTTGGTCTGGTTCAAGGAGGACTTTCCTCAGGACATTGTATTTGACCTGAGATTTGAAAAATGAATAGAAAATAGTTCAGTGAAGTGGGGTGGAGGAGAGGGGCTGGCTTGGTTTCATCAAAAGGCAAGTGTCATGTTCTGTGTTTGGAGGGTGGGAAAGAGCAAGACCATGCAGAGCTTTAAGGGTCATAATAAGGATTTTGGTATTCATCTTAAAGACACTGGGAGCCCAGTGAGAGGGTCACAAAGGGCTGTAATTTGATAGTCCTTTGCCACTCTGGTTCCAGTGCAGAGATTGGGTTCCAGAGGCTGGGTGGGTGGTAGGAGGCGGGAGGGTGGGAGTGGCGGTACAGGAAGGATGGTGTTACTGTGGTAGTCTGGGCTGTGGGGGAGGGTGCCTGGAACTAGGGTACAGAGAGGCGGAGGGTGCCAGTGGGAGATTATAGAGTGAGAAAAGAAGGCCTGAGGATGGGCCTGGAAGATCTAATATTTAAAGGCTGGGGACATCAGAAAGAATTCCCTGTCTGTTACTTAATTACACCCACTGACATACAGGTGCTGTTATACTCTTTGAACTTCTCTTTGCCTTTTGTTTCTCTTTCTTCCTTCATTTTTAAAAAAATATTTATATATTTATTCATTCATTTATTTATAGGAAAAGGCTTTATTATTTGTGGGTTGACTTATGAGGAGACAGGAGATGCCACTCAAGCCTGTCTCCCCATTCCAGAGTTTGAGGCGAGTTTTTTTTTTTTTCCTGTTTTATTTACCTCCTTTTTAAATTAAATTTATTGGGGTGACAATGGTTAGTAAAATTATGTAGGTTTCAAGTCCACATTTCTATAATATATCATCTATGGATTGCATTTTGTGTGCACCACCAGGGGTGGAAGGGAGAGGTAGAAGAGGGAAAAAGGGATCAAATTATATGGTGATGGAAGGAGAACTGAGGCAAGTTTAAGGGGCTAGAGGATCACGCTGGTATGTGGAAGTGCTGGTGGGCAGGTTTTGATTGGACGGCTTTGGAATTTGGACACTTATGATGAGATATGGTAAGGGGCTTCAGCCCCAGTTCGTCCTGGACACGGGCCCTTCGCTTCTGAAAAAGTTCTTGTGTTCAGGTTCCGGTCATGTCCTAGTCCTTTGGTTCCATGGGAGGTGGGGCAAGACTGGCTCCCTGTTGACTGGGGGTCAGAATTCTCTCCTCTGCGCATGCTTCCGCAGTGTGACTTTCGGGTTTGGTCTGTTGTCTTTTATGATGATTCCAGGGTTGGATAATGTAGCAGCTCATCCTCCTCAGCAAGAATCCAGACCCTTCCTGTCTTCTTGCTCCGCCTTCATCAGATGTTGGTTTTGTCCCCTACTCTCTTGGTGCTCCTCTGTTTATCTTCAGGTGTAACAGCAAAATGTTGGGAGAGGTTCCTAGGTATGCACAGGCAGTGGTTCCTGGTGGAATCTCCTGGACAAATTTTATGTCCCAGTGTCTCTTGCTTCAAAAGTTCATTCTCTCATAAGTAGACTTTGGTGATGTGAGATTTCCCGGAAAGACTGGGATTTGTTGAATTCCTTTAACTCTGTAATGCTTTAATAGAATTATCAATTACAGAAGGGGAGAGTGAGATATCTTCTCCTCTCCTGGGAATGGGGCCCATTAGCTGAGACAGTAGTCCAGGCTTCTAACACCTCTCATAACTGAATAAGAACGCTGTCTTCCTTTCTTTAAAAAAAAAAAATGGATTTCCTTTCCCCCCTGCTTCAGAATGATCAAGAAGTTTTATAAATACTACAGATAGGAATTTAGTATTATGAACGCTAAAAATAATTGAATCATAGACCATTTTGTAAGTAAACTATAAATGACTTTTTCAAGGTCATGTGTAATTAATTTCAGAGTTTTGAAGCTTAGTTTGCTGTCTTTTATTCTAATATTAATTCCAGCATTTCTAGCTCCTCCTCCTCTAAAATATCACAGGTGTATGTAAGCTTCTTTCTACAGTGCTTAGTCCCTACCCAAGCTCAACCACTTAGACTTTATTAAAACCCTCAGTTCATTTACATAAAATATGCATTATCATAGAGAAACTCACCTTTGGTGTTAATAATTTCCTCATGACCATTAGATTCTAAAGAGAGCATGGAAGGCAAAAATTACATACAGTCAAATTTACTAAATTACTCTTGCAAGTTCCTTAAATAACCCATAAGCAAGTGAGGTACTTATCCCATGGGAGACCCAGGTAAACTGAGGCCAAGTGGGATGAGAGCAGATTCTGGTGTCTCATGCCTTACTGAGAAGAATGGTGGGGATGCCTATAGCATTATTAAAATAGATGCCCTTCGGGATAGTTTTGTATGTGTATTATTAATCTCTCTCCAGTCTCTCCTGAATCAGACCACTTTAAGGATATGAATGGCATATGTTCCTAGTTGAATCCTTAGGATTTTATGCAACATCTAATTCGACTAAAATAGAGGTCTTGCAAGGAAGAGCAATTTGGCCAGGTTAACACAGTTGAATTGCAGCTACTTCCCCCAAATCCCAGCAAAACCCTGGTCTTTTTCCTTCCCAATCATTTGGTAACTGTGATTTTATAAATTGGTCTATGGTTATTGGCATAACTGAATGTCAGCTTTAGCTGTTTGCCACGTGAGCCTAGGCATAGCTCCATTAATACGAAACTCACAGTCATCGATGTGTGTTAAAGATGCATTTGGGGGTATGTGACAGCTATGAAAATTGCCTTTGTGATAAGCTAGAAGTAATCATTGTATGATAATTAAGCATTTAAAAATATGCATTGTGTAATGCAGAAAGATTTCAGTGTTTGCCATTTTTTTTCTACAATAGCTGATTTGCTGCATTTATTCTTGTCTTTCCTGTGAATACATTTGTTGCTATGTTTTTAGTATTATTGTCAGCTTCATTGCATAATTAGTGGTATTCATCTGCTGCTTTTTAGCTTAAAAGAACTGTAATTAGTTTTCATTCACTAGTGGCATTTAAACAGCATCAGGGTCATTGCCAAAGGTATAAGGATTATAATTCTATTGCTAGGTTTTAAATTCCTATAAACTTAAAAGCCAATTTTGTTCATGTTAAGTAATAAAAAAGGATATGAGATATAAATGATAGAATTTCTTTCTGCTTGGAAGAAAAGTCTATTACAGGATTTGAAGGAGTGATGTGTATGTGTATGAGGTATCAACTTCTCTGTCCCAAGTAGAAGATTCTGTCCTCACTGTTGAGTTGGTTAATTCTGGATAACCCAAGTCATGCTTAAGAGATCTGTTCATTTGCACTTTCTCCACTAATTGCACTATCTAAAATAATATTCAGAGGGTGTCAAAAAAATGTGTACACATTTTTAGAAAGGAAAAGAGCTGTATTAAAATTGTAATAGTCAATATATACTGATAACAAAAGATGAATACAAGTCACATGTATACATTTTTTGGTACCCCTCCCCCCGGTATTATTAGTGAGTAAAAATATGGGCTTGTACAATCAAGACATCCTGAATTCAAAGTCTGCTTGGTTTATTAAGTAGCCCTTAAAGAGTTAACTGTGAAGATTAAATTCAATAATGTTTGTAAAGCGTTTAAGACAGTGCTCATAAATATTGGTTACTATTATCATTTCTTTATATTTGCACTGTCAACTCTTGTAAGTTTTTAAAGGATGCTCATAAGTCTCTCAGGGGCTTGGTGTCAGAAAGCCTTGTTAGGTCATTGTTCTGGAATTATAAAGGGGGAAGACACAGATCAGAGTAAGTATCAAATGAAGGAATGTGCCTTGTATTTGGCCCAAGTAATAGAAATCCAAAGCAGTAGAGGTGTTGTTAAGTTTCTGCCACCCACCTGTGTGTGCTCAGGGTTCAGTCCATTCCCTTGTAAATGCTGAGAGAGAGAGAGGGAGAGGGAGAGGGAGAGGGAGAGGGAACGAGAACGAGTGTGTGTGCTGGTGGCTGAGGAGTTGTGAAATCAAGGTGGACGACTCAGGAATCACTTTATCTTGATGGATCAGTGCTCTCGTGTGTCCTGCCATGCATATCAGTGAGGTTGTTCTGGCTCTTTCATTTTCATCGTACACTTTTGGGACTCACAAATTGGCTTTATGAACCCCGGTGCAGCCCCCACTGCCTCACTTCAGTAGGAGTTCAGGCATTGACGATGGTTTTGAAGTTTGGGAATAAAAGTTTCTGGTGGTGAAGCAGCCCTGGAGAGAGAAAGAATTAGGAGGAAGAGTTAAAAACACACCTCAAGGTAACAATCTGATAATACTACTACAAGCTAACACTGAGGTAGGCGGCTCTTGCTCTGCGTGCTAGGTACTGTTTCAAGGCTTTTATAGACACGAATTCACTTCATTATGACAAGTCTACGGGGCAGAAACTTTATTATGCTCATTTGAGATGAGGAAACTGAGGCAATACTGAGAAGTTTGGGGACTGGGCCCAGGGTGTCTGCTCTTTGTTGATACCCCAGTATAGTGGTATCCAGGGACTGCTTGCCTCTTTTTTGTTTGTTGGGACTGGCCAGGAATGTCGATTTTTCAGCTTACCACTGGCCAATAAATGAAAATCAGTCTGCAAGACTTCTTTAATTATTATTTGTCTTTTTTTTCCACATTAAAAATACAGTTTGTTTTTCAATCCCTAGAGATCTGTTTAAGTCAGCTGTATTCTTTAGATATTATCATGAACTGCTTTTACACAGAAATAAAGGGAAATGGGTAGGTGATCCAATCATTTGGATTATTGAAGCAAAAGAATATAAACCTATTGTTGAAGAAAAACGGTTGAGATTTTAGACTGAGTTATGAAAATCAAAATCACTGATCATATTCACATGATTCAATGTTAGCAGATCTTGGAGTCAAGATAACTTTTTCTGGAAATATTTGCTATGTGATATTGTCCTTTAATTTTAACATTTTAATTATAAACATTTTAAATATGTTGCCAGAATGGAAAGATTCTCATTTTTCTTTCCACATCAGGAGGCCAGATAGACTACACTGGTAAAGAATTGAGAAGTTTTTTAATTAGGGAAGAGGAGCTAGGGACAAGGAGTGAAGTGACCGAGAAAAGCAGGCTAGAGCATAATTCTGGCTCATAATGTTCAACTAATTGATAATTTGCTAAACACTAGCGAATTAATTATTCAAAAGACCCATCTTTAGTAAGATAAAATTTCAATAACAAAACATTGAAGGCCTTGCCAAAATTGTTAAGCATTGACATGGGCGGTCAGTGAGCCTCAAGTACATACGGCGTGAATTGCCTCTATTTTTTTTGTTTGTTTGTTTTTCCATTTTCTTGGATGGTCTCAAGATGCAGTTATGTGTGTAGAGCAGGAGTGAGTAAAGGCAGACCTTGGGGGTCTGACCATGGGAAGTGCTCTAAACCTGAGGTAACAACACCTGTGTCCTTATTCTTGATTTATCTCCTCATGGTATCACTTACTGTTTGTGTTCCCTTCGGCAAATCCAGACCTCCTCATCTGTAAAATGGGAAAATACACATACTGCCAACTCTATCGAATTGTTATAAAGGAAAACAAACTACTTTCTGTTTCAAGAGCATTTTTAAAAAACTGTTAAGAGACAGGAATAGTAGAGGACATTGTGATATAACAGGTGTAGGCATGGGGATGCCAACAGTAAGTTGCAATAGAGACTGATGTAAATGCAGTGAGATTAATGCCTCTAGGCCAGCAGTTCAGTCGTGACCCCACATCCCTGGGGATCTTTTAAAATATGCAAAAACTTGCGCCCACCTCCAGGGTTTCTGTTTTAAATGTTCTGGGGGAGGGCCCAGCTATAGATTTTTTTTCCCCCAAAACTCTTGAGATTATTCTAAAGAGCAATCAAGGTTAAAACCTCTGCTAGACAGTTTCTGGAACAAAATTTGCAATTTGGGTAAAATGAACACGTGGAAATTTTCAGTTTGAAGAATGAAAACCCTCCTGCTACAAATAGGTCCAATATAGATGAAATTTATGGAGATACAGTGTTGACAAAAAAAAAAGGTGATCTCTAATTAGAAATTCTGCCCTAAATACAGAAAATATCTTTCATAGTTGGAAGTTCCAAACTAAACTGAAACGAATGTACTTATTTCACTTTTAAGATAATTTTTCACATTAATGAGCCTTAGAAGCCAGGTTCACGGAATTCCAATTACCGAAAGGGCTTCGAAAGTGTGATATCATACATCATGAGAAAATATAATAACTCTCTTAAAAAGAGGGCCAAGGTAATAAAATTATCATAAACAATTTGATTCAGTTATGCTACAGAACATGTCGTGATTAAAAACTTCTGTCCATGTAGCTTCGCTGTGTAAATTCAGTTCACTTATATTATTGCCCTGTTGCTAATTGTATTATTTGAAAATTCAATGATATGTAAAATATAAAGGCAGCAATTTAAAACTAAATGTATATCTGCTCTAGGATGTCTCAATTGCTGCTTAATTTAAATAATTTGGGGACCCTTAGAAAGTTGCTAAGAATTAGTGTAAAAACATTTGGGACTGATTTTCCCTTGAATATAATGATGCTTAAAATAGACAAATGCTGTAAGATATACAGTTTTATGTCCTGGCCTCCCATGGACTTTAAAATAAAAGTTTCCAGTGGCTATGACCCTGTTAACTGAGCAGAGGAGTCCTTTGGACTGAACCACAGATTATCTTGCCCAGTTTTCAGCAGAAGAAGCCAATGCCAGGAAACACTCGGGGACATTCCCAAAGCCACACAGCTCATTAGTGGCAGAACTTGGACTGATCTCTTAGCTCCTAGCCCTCCCTGTCTCATTCTGGAGAAGCCTGATAAATATTCTCATTTTTTAGGGTTCAATTATGGGAGTGTATTTCAGAGCCCAGCAGCATTCAAACCAGAAACGACCTTAGCTACCAGGAACCTAATCAACCAGTAGCCAAAAGAGATAATGGTGAACTATTCAAATGAAACTTCCAAGCGTCATTAGGAGGCTGATTCATATAGAGTTTGATTCACTGCACATTTGATATCACTGATGGTCTGATAATTTTAATACCCATGTAAACCAGAATGAAAGTCATTATGTCATTGTCTATATATTTTCAGAGACATTATCCTGTTGTTTCACATCCTGCTCCTTCTTGGTCTCCCAAAGGAGGCTACATGGCACTGGCCCTTCCATAACTGTTATGACACCTAAGTTGTTAAATTGATAGAATGAATTACACTAGTGGACGAAGATAGAAAGACAATAATCTAGCATGAAACATATTTTTTACAATTCTGCATCTACTCGGTACAGAATTACTAATGGTTACATGGACTATTTTATGTCCCACAAATAGTATGTGGCAAGAGAAATTAAAAAACTGGGGAAAAATGGGACAGTGTTTTAAATCTGAGTATTTAAAGATATCAAGTGATTATTTAAAAGATCAAATCGTATCAGTAAGTAAAGACTTTGTAAGTGTTTTGAGTCACAGATAGCTAATAAGAATGCATTGGATATAATGTAAGACCAAGTGAAATCCAAGGTTTTTTCCAAATTATACCTCTATCATTAAGGCTTCAAAGGTCATCATTTCCTTTGTCTTCTAGCATGCTTCAGACAATCATTTCTATTCTTATAAAATGCCCTATTTTTAAAGAATTTCTGCAAGGGAGATCCCCTAGTCCTTTAGGCGCTTATTCCAGTACAAAGAAGTTTAAAATGTGTTCAAAGAATCAGGGAGTTGGGATTCAGTCTCAGGTCTTCTGTGTTCAAGGACCGGTCTTTTAATCACCCCAGGCTGCCGCAGAACTAGCACCAGTGTCCTCTCAGGAGCTGAAGGTGGAGGGTGGTCGACTAAGGGCTCTTTCAGGCTCTGCCTGAGGCTGGCATCTTGACAAAGAACTAGCTAAACTAGGTTTTAATGTTGCCATTGCCTGTATTTTTCTACGTGATATAATTGTGCCAGCCCTGAATAAATGGTTCTGGTGTAGGGTTTCCCTCTGACAGAAATTGGGATGTGGGATGGGTGCGTGGCAGTAGAGGATTATTAGTAGTTTTGTACAAACTTTGTTAATCACTCTAATTATCCTCTGGACCCAATTTTAAAGACTGGTCTCAGATCCAGGGAAAGGAGACTATTACAGAAAAAATGAGTTGAACAGAAGAAACGTATACATATCAAACCAGCATCCAGGGGCATATGGTGTTGTTGCCTAGTAACAGAGTCCAGCTAGGAACTCAGGCTGAGTTGGAGAGCAGCAGTGTCCGCAGGACAGACTATCCCTGCAGGTCAGAGTCCCTGGGTTCAAGGTAGCTGACAGGGCCACCAAGAAAAAGCAGCAGCTGTCACTGGAATACAGTGGTCCACAGAGAGAGCCGCTTGATGGAACAACAGAGGAAATGGAGGATATAAGTCAGAAAAGATGGCGGTCACGGCCATGTGAAATCAGGTAAAGGAACCTGGCCACCTTCTTGAACTAGTGGAAGAAGGTTTTACAACTCGAGTTGCCAGCTAGTTTTGCTCTTTGTCTGAGCCAATAATTTGATTTATTTTTTATTGTCACTGGGTCAGTAACGCTGTTCTGGTTGATGAGACCTAGGGAAATACAGCTTATATGTCTGTTTGTAAACTAAAGGTAGCTCATTATATGCAACTAACTATAATGAACTATTTTTATAACATCTATATATAACAATTATTAACTGTTAGAAAATATTGGATTCTATTACTATATTATTAATTCATCTCTTAACTATAGTATTTTCTTGTGGCAAGAATCTGATATTAAAATATAGAGTGAAATGATAGAAATCAACCAAACAAAGCTGGATCATGGGAATCAATGAAAATCCCTTTTTAAATAATCTGGGTAAATATTTGCCTATAGGCTCCACCTTCAAGTTTAACCAGAATGTCCTTAAATAAACAGTTCAGGGACACTGCACAGTTTGCTCTTAGAGATTGATACCAAAGGATATTCTTATTATTTGCATATCAAAAGCATTTTGTTTTTGAATAGGAAAGCGCCTTCCATCATCGGAAGAACTTGGTAGCTCAGTTCAGAACTCCACTAACAGAAATTTCCTGAATGTCTTACTTTCTTGAACAATGATCGTGACTCCTTTATAGATCTTCAAACAGTGTGGTGACCTCTTTTAATATATGCTATTAGTTTCCCTTTCAAGTAACATTCTGAAGTTTGTTAACTTGAGAGACAAGGGTCATTTGAATGTCACAAGGCCCTTCCTCTCTGCGGACCACAAAGCAGTTCATAGAAGGGAGGGCTGATGATTCGCCCTCATATCAAAGAGAGCCATGCATTTGAGATAGAGACAGCGCTGAGGTCTGGCTGCTGGTCTCACCTCTTATTTCTTCCTTCAGCAAGTGGCAAAAGACATATTTAAAATTTTTGAATCTGCATGCTTTTCTCTCCCCAAACATCTAGAATCCAGTAGGTTGTAAGATTGTGAACAAGAACCTGTATTTCTGCCCGCTTATGACACATAGGATGATATCCCTGAATCGTTTTTAAAAAGTTTATTTCAGCGTTCCCCTTCCCCCTACCTCCATGATTCACTGTTTAAAGATTAAAATTTTACAAGTAAAATAAAAAATTTTGTGAGGCCATTGTGACCAGCCTCAGAGAGCTGAACCATCTGCTCAACTCTGTAAAATTTCAGAAACATTTAGATGACATGTAGTAAGAATGCCCTGCTGGTGGAATCCATGACAAAGCCTTCCATTGGTGCTCTCAACTAAACTGAATTTAGTGTGTTTTATGGCTCAGAAAATGATCCTATTCAGGGAAACTGGTCTTATAAATGCTTTAGAAATGAAAGGAACAATTCCCAATCCAAATGTTGTTCACAGTGCAAATCCACTCAGTAAACCCAAGACCAGCCCATCACAGGAGATCTGCAGGACGCGCTAAAACATTCACTCACTACTCAGCTCACAAGTGTTGGGTTAGCAGGTTGTGTGAAACCAGAGTCAAGGTTATGGGATGGAAACTTCTAGAAAAAAGGAAGGGTACCTTGAAAAAGAGCATGGCATTCAAAAACTTCATAATAAAGTCTGAAAAACAAATAGCCATATACAGCATCTGCCATTTGGTAATCTTGATTATCTATATATTCCCATTCAGAGAGTCCAGGCTTGATGCCTGTATTTCGTGCAATATTTGGAAACATATTCATTGATGAATGGAATAATTGCAAAATACAGTAATATTCATCAAGTACTCACAGCACACCTGGTATTGCTCTTAACGCTTTACATGTATTACTTTGTTTCCTCCTTGCAACAGCCTTAAGAGGTAGGGGCAATTGTTAACCCCATTGTACCCATGGGAAAACTGAGGCTCAGAGAAGTTCAGTTAGGTCACCTGCTCAAGGTCACACAATCATTTGAAGTAGAACTGCGTTTTTAATCTAGGCATTCTGACACCAGAGTCTGTGTTGTTTACCACTCTCTCATATGGTTCATCTGTTCATTTCACAAATAATGTTCAGTGCCCACCCTACCCTGTGGAGCTTACATCCTAGTGGATGGGAAAACAAATGCTAAACAAAGACATAAACATATGGCAGGTGGTTTTAACTACAATGAAGAGACAAATAAAGGGATAGAGAGTGAAGGAGAGAATGTTATTTTATAAAAGGTTGTCAGAGAAGGCCTCTGTGAGGAGGTGAGATTTGTGCCAAGATTTGACAGACGGAGCAAACCCTGAGTATGTTTGGCAGAAGAGTCCAGAGTCAGAGGGAACTGCAAGAGGAGATGCTTAGGGAATAAATAGCAAGAAGCCAGAATCACTGGGGTGCCGTAGGCAAGCAGTGAGGGGCAGGAAGGAGACTGACAGAGGTGCTGGGGCAGGTCACCTGCGTATGGTGTATTACATCATTCAAGATTATCACGACCATTTAGTTGCTGGGGCTGAACACTTCCCCTGTCCTAGCAAGAGATTTACACGTGTGAATCTTTTCAACAGGAGCTGGTTTACTCGTTGGGGTCAAGATTTGAGGCATCTAATATTGGATACGTTTCACAATGGGAAGTGGTTCTGGAGTGACCAACCATGCCTGTTCGCTTGGTATCATCCGGGTTTTAGCATGGAAGGTCTTCCATCCTGGGAAACACATCAGTCCAGGCCATGTTAGAATGTCACTGTCTAACAGAGTTCTCAGTGTTTCTTAGGAAATGGTTACTTGAGGGAGAAACAGTGACATGCCTTTGGTCCTGGCATTTCAACAGCTCACTCATTTGGCACTGTTATACCTTTTATTCTGTAGATAAATGATAAATTTGAGATTAAACAGACTCTTGTGAATGTCCTTCTAAATTTATAAAAATATTCTTAAAGCTTTCTGTTGTCAAAGTTTGAAATACTTAGATTATACATGCATATTATAAGCAATGCATTTAAGTATTTAGTCACTCCAAAGATTCTCAAGGTAACAACTCATACTGTAACAGGTTAAAGAGAAAAATAGATGATTATCTCAATTGGTGCTACAAAGACATTTCTTCCAAAAAAAAAGTATTCCTGATGTTTAAAAAACAAATTGTGAGTAGATCCAAACCCATAGTAAACTAACTAGCATTTATTAAAAATCAACCTAAATTTCATTATTTTGTAATTGGAAAGTATCCAAATAATAAAATTCTAACTAGCGTTAAACCTTATGATACAAATAATTTTTGACATGAAAAAATGCTAATGATACGATAAGTGAAAAAAGTTGGATACCAAATGTATATGCAAGATAAAATTTACTATACTAAACAAGAGTAAACCAACAAAAAACCCAGTGTTTTAGCCATGCTTACCTGTGTATGGGATTGTGGGAACTTTTTTCTGCTTTTGTAAATTTACACTTTTTAATGTATTCTTCAGTGTGTCCCTACTGTTTTAAAAGTCTGGAAAACAAAATTAAGAAAATAATTTTAAGAAACAATGTTGTTTTTCTGCTGGGACTACTCCCCCCAAAAAATGCAAACTCCTTCCCAAGAAATACAAATTGTCAAATTGCAGATGAAAAATTTACTCCTCCAAATGGCTAAAGCAAAAACTCCAAATAGGGACGTGAAAGAAATAGCCTAGTCTTATTTTCATGTAGAATTGGAATGGAGGATATAAAATATCACTTTATTGGAACAAAACGTAAGGAACTGAAGAATAAATTTAGACATTAAAAATTATTTGATAGTAAGCTCTCAGCCGCTTCTTGGGAGGCATGGTGACACAGCAACGCGAAGGAAGAGAGAACTCAGACTAGCCATCATTGTACTTAACACAGAGAAACTAACAGTTACTCATAGCTAGTCAAAGAGGTGGTTTTGGATTTGCCCGAGGCCATTGTGATTCAATCTTAAATGGCCCCTTTCTTTCTTTACATTAGGGTAAGCAGGGTATGGAGAGATATGTGATCCTTAACCATGACATTACACTACCTTCTCTATCTTTTATTTTTCTGTTGATCACCTTGTCTTTTACTGAGATGGAATTTTCTCATCGCTACACTATAAAAATAAATACATCACTATTTTAGATTACTTTAAATCTTCATACAATTTCATGTTCATCGTCTTGTTGGATCTCCTTAGTAATGTGCAAACTAAGTTGAATTGGTATTATTTAAGCTTGTTAAAGATAATGCCTGTGCAAGGTAAGTGTCTTGCACACCTGAAATGTGATAGACTGAGAGTTGTCACTCTCCTGAAGGCCCTTGGCCCCTGGGATAATTTTATTTCCTTGGGGTGTGATTTCTTAAGGCCCAAGAAATAAAGTGTAGTCAATTAGGAAATGTTTCTATTTAAAGCAGAGCAAATACCCACACTTCTTATGCATGCACTGGACAATTTTAAAAAGTAGATCACCCTTTTCACTGTTAATTTGAAGCCATCAGGTACAATATTTGGCTTTTTTTTTTTAAATGAACAAATGAAAAAAAGAGAAGAATCCAGAATTGTTCAAGAAAAAGATTTATGCCCTTAAAGTTTTGACATAATACTGAAACTCCAAAATTACATGTAACTCCTCCAAAACAACTCAAATAGACACTTTGTCTGAATCTGACTTAGAGGCAAGACCTCAATGTCTGTCTCATGCCATTGAAAAGGGTGATCTACTTTTTTAAATTGTCCAATGCATGCATAAGAAGTGTGGATATTTGCTCTGTTTTAAATAGAAACATTTTCTGCCCCCTTGTTCCCTCAAACAAAAGCCAAGTTACAGTCTTATAAAATATTTTACATAATTTAAGGTCTTGGTTTAATATTGTCATTTTATGCCTTATGCTTACATCTGCATTTCAATAAAAGCAAAAAAAAATGCATTTCCTGTTGTGTCTCTGGAGATACATTTTATCCTTTTGTTATTTTGCATTGATTTAAAACCTCTGGGCAGTTTTTGCTGTCATAAGTTGTATCTGTAAGTGATGGCAATATTATACAGAAGAATAATGTTTCCATTAATGCCTACATCATTATTTTAAAAGATAATTATAATAATTCTTCACAACACCTTCCTGGGAAGCAAGGGAGAGTCATTTTAGATGATTCCTTTTCAGAAGCTCAGGAAAATTGAGATACTTGTAGCTTGGTGCCTTCCCGTGTCCCTCGGTACAGATAAACGTTGAAGGAGTGACTAGCAATCCTTAATCCAGTGATGACAAGTGAAACATCCCTGCCCAGGATGGTTTCCATGGTTCTAAGGCGTGTCACTGAGTTACACTCCGCCCCTCTGCTTTGGCCTGGACATGGCATCTTTATTTCCAGGGAAGCCATTTTGACCCCTGCTATCACCATTTTTTCTTCCAGAAAAGCAACTGACACACTGAACAGAGATGACTTGCAGGCTACAGCCATGCATCAGTTTCGATTTTGTCTCTCTCCATCCTTTGAAATGTGGTCTATTCGATTAGCCTTTCCCATCACTGTATGAGACATTAGGCAGGCTCCATAACTTTTCAGGTCCCTCTTGGGCAATAAGGTTTCCTGGTAACTTCAGGTCGCAGAAAATTGCCTTAGTTTAGTAATTTAACTGTCAGTTGCATGTGTTAATAGAAACTTCGATTTTGAATAAAAGTTGTCTGTCTCCTCGGTGTCTGGCAGCTCAGTGGGAAGGCTGAAGTGGAAGTGGAAGCAGGAAGGATTTATTACCTAATTTTCTACTGCTTCTCCAGGTCCCCAGCAGAGGTTGCTGGCTTTTTGAGTGTTGGAAGAAAGGAGAGGGAAGAGTTAGGTAAGGCAGCACAGATGTCACTTCACAGCTCCTTGTGTGGAATCAGTATCTGGGCAGGTGTTTTTAGCTGGCAACTTGACAGATGTTTACAGTGGACTCTTTTGTGAGTTTCATTCACTTTCCACAAGATCTCAAGCAGGGGTCCCCTTGCTCCTTGCTGTATGATGAGTACGTGTCTTCTAGTAGCCAGTGATCTCACCACATTGTGGCACAAGCCATGAATTGTATCCAGTGCCTGATCAATGTGTTGATAATCAACTGAAGATGACGAAGAAACAGTATCTTGAACCTGGCTGGTTCATCAGTCTAGGGAGAGAGCGTGTACTGATAAGATGTATTGGAGAGAACGTGCAGACCAGCATAGGGATAAAATTGCATTGACATTGCAAGTAGACAGGAGCAGAGATGATGGGGTGGAAGTCATCCGGGGGGGGAAAGACGTGCATGTGACGTTAGGCTTGTCATGTGACGTTAGGCTTGTCTGTGAATCAGAAACTGTTGAAATGTAAAAGAGGACATTATACAAGCACATTGTATTTGTGGTTAGGCAGAAAATAATTTCACAACAACATGTGACCTAGCAGGATTAAACAACTCAGTGGCTTGGCCCAAATGCGTCTAAGGATTTAGGTAGCCAATAAAACAGGAAAGAAAAGGAGCCAATGGACATCATTATTCTTTTATAAGAGAAGCTGTTTATGTTTCTTTTAAAAGGATGAATGTATATATAAGTTATAAACAGAAATTACATGGTTGAAATAAGGCTTTAATTTAAAGGCAATAAGGACATTAACATGCTCACTAAATACCAGCTGGCTATTAGAAACCTATTTAATGAGATTTACCCACCACTGAAACCACCATGTCTATCTGTTAAGTAGCTGTTCAATATCAGTAATTTTTGTTTGTTATGGAATATACAGTTAAACTATTCCAACACAGTAGGAAAGCTACAAATAATAATCATAGCTAGTATTTGCTGGGTGTTTTTTAGCCTTCCTGGGCACAATCTCCTTTAGAACACACAAGGCTATTGGGTCAGAATGATTGCGTCCTCATTCAGATTTGGGGGACTGAGGCCTTGGAAAGAGGAATTCACTTGCCTGAGGTCACACAGCTGGAGTGTGACTCCAGACCCACGTTCCTAACAATGAGTTCCAGTGGCATCTTCTCATAAAAATACCCAGGTGTCTCAGGGAAAATGTGATAACGGCATCCTCACCAGCTAGCGGCTGGGTGATCTGTTTTCCAGCCCAGATCTTCCTGTGCTCTTTGTCATGCTAGTGGCAGGAGTCAGATGACTCCTGACAGTGCAAGGGAAGTCATCTGTCACAAGGCCTTGCTGGGGCTTCTGCCCACGGTTTCAGCCAGATCAGGTGCTGGAGACAGAGAAGCAGGGCTCCTGAAGCTGACGTTTCAACCCTCCTCACTCTTTCATTGTCTCAGCTTTCTATTCTTTCATTGCCTGCAGTCTCTCAAATCTATCTTCTCTTTGCTCACCACCCAAAGCTCTCTTTCTCGCCCTCCTGTATCTTTCATTTGCTTGCTGCTTGGCATGGAGGGGAGCAAAGACGTAGGGAAGAGCTTGTGTCAAAGATTCACTGATTCCTGAGAACTAGGTTAGTGTTTGCAGAAATCTGAAAATGTGCACACAGACCACTTGAAGGTTCGGCATCTGTGGTATTATATTACAGTTCACATTTTGGGGGCAAATAGTGAATGGTAAATACTTAAAAAAAACCCCACAAAACTAAAAAAAAAAACACAACAACAACAAAAACCTCTGAAAAGCAATGTTGGGCTCACATACTTGTCAAAACCGCATTTACTAAACACAGCTCACGGCAGGATTTCATTCTCTGTAACAGTGAATAATCAGTCCTCTAAATTTATTGTTGAATGCTAATGAGTGCATACCAAATCTATCACTCTCTCTCTAAACCCTTGCCCATCATTGTCAATTTGTTTTCTTATTTCTTTCGTTTATTTTCCCTAATTTTTTAAAGTTGAAATTAATATTTTATACTGTTCTGCAGTGCTTTGGAAAAACTGTGTCCCTAGCGTTTACCTACCAGGAAAGGTTTTGAATAATCAAATGGTAGCCATTTATTTGTCTTGGCCAAATTTTAGATTTTCCCCTCGGGTTAAGATGGTCTCATTTGTACTTCAGTTCAGCGCTACCATATTGTTACCTGTTACAACTCAACAATAACCTTAGTGACAACATATACAAGAGGTTATTAACTTTCACGGAACAAATTAACCTTAACTGAACATATATTTTGCTATGTGGGAGTTGAAAGCCTGGGGAAAAAAACATAGCAAGAGCATTATGTCAGAGACTAAACTAAACATATTCAGCTGAAATAAAATACACAGTTCCAGAAATAGCATATAGTGGATGACACTAGTAGGTTACATCACGTGACATGTACAACAGGGTCCTGTGGTAAAGATTTTATAACCACCCTTTGCAAACCCATTGCACTGCCTAATATTGAAGTTTGAAGGAAGCTCTTTTCATGTGACCTGTTTCTTCTTGGACTATGCACAGGAGGGAAGAACAGCCGATTCTTAAAAGAACCACTCCCTTGACCTGAGGACTCGTATTATATCAAGTTTATACGTCTTTCTCTAAACTCTATATCAGTTCTTCTTAGTTCCCGGTGGATCTGTCAGCTATGCGCACGATCAGGCTGCATAATGCAACATGTGATGTAATCTTTACACATGGAGTACATGCACAAGTGGTCACACTACCAATATTTTCTGTCACCTGAAATGTGCTGGCTTAAGATTTACTACCCTAGCCTTTCCTAATTTTTAGAAATCCAACAGCAGGGGATGGTGGTGATGGAACTAAAATAGATCTATCAGAGACAAGTAAGGTTTCTTCAGTATAGTGGAGACGGATGCAAGTTTTTTAGATCCAGTTGATTACCAGTCCAAGCTTTATGCCCACTGTCTACAGCTTTCCTGTCTAATGAGGTAGCCACTAGCCACATGTGGCCAGTTAAGTGTAAATCAATTAAAATAAAATTAAATTGGTTCTTCCGGCACAGTAGCCGCATTTCGTGGACTCAGTAGCTACATGTGGCTAATGGCTGCCATACTGGGCCGTGTAGCTCTGGAACATTTCCATCACCACAGGAAGTTCTCATGAAGGTGCCCCTTACTGCAGAGCACCCTTATTTCCTGTCTACATGCTCATAGTGACACAGAAAAGTACCTTTCAATGATTAGTAACAGTATTCTTAGGTTGTTGATTGCATAGTAAAAGAATCTTCAGGTTGGCAAAATAATTTCTACCCCATACGTGCATCCTTAACAGTCGGATGGGACTTACCCAACACAAGGGGAACTCAGGGAGCCTCTCCCTGGTTTCAGAAAACAGTCATCTCTACCCACTTGACTGCTTATTCATTTGCTTTTTCTCTCTGTTGGAATTAGGCAACACCACTGAATTTTCCACTTGTCTTGCCTTATATTTTCATCATTCATTTTTTGTAAAGTGCTTTCCCAAATTTTGCTAGAGAACATTCACAACTTCCTGTAATAAGGTAGCTTGATGTTGTTTATAGGTCAGCTGAACCAAGTTTCAGGTTCTTAAGCTGATTTCTATGATTTTAAACCCTTTTCAGTTTCTTCATAACCCTTTAAATGGATCCGTTAAATCATGCAGTTTTGCAGATTCTACACTAGCATAGTGTTAATAGAGAAAGACTTCACTGTTTTTACTTTTGCATTCTTGTATATATGTATTAATCTCAATGTTGTTGTTTTTTTCAAAAGTAAGTGTTAAAACTGTTTATACGTGCTTTCCTCCTTTCCATATTTGGTGACATGGCCCCCACTGGTCCAATGGTAGGCTCTGTACTGATCATGAAACGAAGATGAAGATTTCATATGAACCATTGGGAGGAAAAACGGAAGCAGTTATTTGTCAAGTGAGTTACTTCTGAGAGGTCAGGCTCAAGTATTTTTTTTTTCTTTTTCGACGTGGGCCTCTAATGAGCTTCCCTACATTATTAGTAAATGATTGCAACCTAAATATATTGGTACAACTCAAAGAAAAGCAGTGCACTCATGAATGACTTCATTTTGTCAGAGATAGTATTTAGTGGGGAGGGACTGTAAAGGGGTATATAGATCCTTGATGTGTCTTTAAGGCTCTAGCGTTTCCTGTTTAAAATCAAGATGAAAATATAACTGTATTAACTTGACTCTTTCTTAGCCTTCATCTCTCTGCCTATCACTTCCAGAGGTCTGTTTTCTTTCTCATTTCCTCAGGTTGGTAAACTCATTATGACATGTTAGGGGTTTGTTTAAGTCCCTTAAAATTTTCTCTGCAGAGATATGGTTCTTTTTCAGATCCTCAGCCACTGTTTCTATCTGGCCTCTGGGATCCCGGTGAGGTGAAAAGATAAAGTGGCAGAGGGCAGTAACTTCATGCATTACATTATCACCTGTCACTACATCTTAAATTCTTTGTAAGAACAAGATGGTCCTCCCCACTCAGGCCAAGACCTTGATCACCAGCCAGATGCCCAGCAGCTTGTTCGACCTCATTAAAATCGAGCGATCATGTTCATGTTTCAGTCTGAGACCAAACCTCATAGAGCTGTTTAAGATTTCGGAGAATATTATCATAGGATTTGGTTTGTGGTCTTTTCTTAGTATTTTTGAGCAGATCAATCTGAATAAAAATAGACCAAGATCACATGGGAATTAGATCAGGAAATTGGGATTAAACACAAAACATAGGCTACAAAAAATACAGCCAGCATGTGGCTTGTTTCACTTTGTGCTCTACAAAACAATTCATCATGTAAAAACCTAGAAAATGTAACACTTAAAAATTATAGTTCAGTGGAAACTTGTGAACTATAAAAGTATGATGGCATTTGCTGGCCAGTGAGGCAAATAATTGTAGCTTATTTTTATGGTCAAGAAGTCGGGATTGAGGTCCTGACAAGCTTCTACCTGATACTATGCTAATTCGGTCATGACCTCTGCTTCTGTGCCTGTACTGCTGAAAGTCAAAACATTGAACTTTGATCAGGCAGAAAGTGTGGCACAGGACAACAATGAAATTCCTAGTGACTTTGTCAAGATCGCATGTGATTGGCAACTGATGAGATTTTCTGAAGATTGCAGATTTTCTTGAATACAAATCAAAGCCATATCTACGAAGGATAAAGTTTTTACTTCCAGTTTCATTATTTACTGCCAAAGGACCTGTTTTCACCATTGCTTGGGGGCCAGCAAGCTTCCCTGCACAGTGGTCCTGTCGAGTTGGTGCAAACACCTCCACTAATTGGTGTCCTGCCCTGTTGTTCACACACTGAGTTCAGCAGGAAGCCAGTCTCTCTAAAAAAATGGGCTTCGTGCAATGAAATCCCTGTGATGCCACAGAGCACAGATGTACAGTGCCTGGATGTGTTTGTCTAGTCAGCATGCACACTTTTCAACCACAAATAATACAGTGGATCAAATTTGATTATTTTTAACTTTCATAGAAATGCTATTTATAGCACTTCTCTGGGAGATACCTACTAGCCATCCATGACTCCAGGGATAATCATTCTTTCTTGAAATCACCATTAGCCACGGAGGTAGCCAGGAGTGCAGGTTAAGTCCGAATCTTCGGTGTCCATTGCCAGCTGCCTTCTTATGCTTGCAATTTGGTGCTTTGGGCACCACTTTGGTCCCTTCAGGTCCGTTCCTCAGTCTCCTTGTCCATGAAATTATGATTTGGGATTAGAATTTGATTAAAGTCTTTCTCATATTTAAAGTATATGATTCTGTGGCATAACTGGGCCACCAGATGGAAGTGAGGATTAAAGAAATAAGTAGCAAGCTTAGGTAGTTTGATTCATGGAGACTTTAGAATCATGTACTTGATTTTTTTTTTTAATCTTTCTTTTTTTATAAAGAATGAAAGAGGGACTAGAAGGGTAAGAATGGCAGCTGTCACCTGACCTTATCAAAACTGGAACACCTTACATTTGCACAATAACACCTGATTCTTTTCTGGGTATATTACAATTTAACAGCACCTTTACATACATAATATGATTTGGACTTCACAAGCACCTCGTGTAGTGGGTGAATAGGGCAGCTATTGTTCAGTGTCTCAGAAAGGTCGTGTTGAAGAGGTCATAGTGTTAGGAGTTAAGCTGGCATGAACCCATTTCTTTTGACAACAGCTGTTCACTATGTAACTATATCTCCATACTTTATTTATTGCTGCTAACCCTTCTAATACGTTCTCAGACTTAAAAAAAAAAATAGAACCTTGTGATATATAGGCTGCTTACTGAATTTTCACTTACTGAAACTATTTTTGTTTTTTTAATGTATTTGACCTTCCAAAATTTTTCATATTTTGAAAATTAGATTGTAGAACTGTTGTGGAAATTATTTTATTTTTAATTTATGTTCAAAGATATGTGTAAAAAGTTTAACTTCTTGCAGGTAGAGGTGAAAGGAACCCTAGAGGTCTGTCGTTGCAGTGGGGCAATGGGAAGCATCCTTAAAAAGGGATGTGTGTGTGAGTGACAGACGGGAGAGGGGTGGACATTAAATTGCCTGGAAAAAAAAATAAAACCTAATTGCATTCTTAAATTTGGGGGAAATTGCCCCCTTGAGACATAATTATAAGAAATCTATTGAGATTTCCATTCCAGGTCTCAGAGGGGTGTACAGACTTTGTTTTTGTGTTTGCTTGTTTTGTTCTGTACATTCATGAAACACATAGTCAGACTTGAGGCAATCTTGGAAATGTTGTTTGCAATGTAAGTATGATTTTTAGGAAGCAAGGAGTTATGATTCATTGAAAAATCTAGACCCTGAATTGCGACAGTTATTGTATAACTTCTCAGAAAGGCCTCAGAAACACTAGTTCCCAAATTCAAAGAACAGTTGTTTCAGAGCTGCCATCTTAAGGGATGTTTATGTTTCTAACAACCATTTTTCTGTGAAGCTAAATACCTCTAAGCAAGCAGTCAGCATTTACAGAAGTTTTATTAGGATCATGCAAAATTGTGCTTTGTAATTTTTGATTTCTTGAAACTCGGGGGCAGACATTTTTTCTAGATTTACATTTCTTATATTAACATGGCTATTGTTTTAATAACTGGACACCTTGCTAATATTTTCTATTTTCAACCTACTCCCCATAAAAGACATTTTCTTCAGGGATCCCAGTCTGATGATTATGAATAGCATTAACCTAAAAAATTACATTTTCCACATTGACTCATTCTCTTGACGGAGTTGCCCTTTATTAGTTTGGCCAAGTTATCTTTATCTTGGGATGGGGGTGGGGGGGCAGGCTTTTATTCTTGTTTTGAAAACCTTCCTGATTTGCAGTAAACTTCCAGCCGGATCTTTTTTGTTTTGTAAGTTACATAAACCGTGCTGTGTGAACTAACATCTTGTCACTCATTGTCCTAAAGCAAGAGCCAAGCTGGTGAGAAACCACCTACTGTTGAATAGCAAGCCTGTGCCAAAAAGGCACCAGCTACATGCTGTTCTGCTATGCGACCCCCCCTCACCCCCCCAGGATCAAACAATCCTGGGAGCAAACAGGAAATGCAGCAGCAGGAATCAAAGGACTCCCCTAGCCAAGCTGGGGAAAGAGAAGCAAGGGAGGGATTTGCTTCAGGTCCGGTGACACTAGACAAATCAAGACACCCTTCCTTTGTTGTTTTTAAAATGTTCAGGACATTGAAGCACCAAGAGAGGAGAAAACTTCAGGCCGAAGCAGTTTTTATTCAATGGATAGAATATCAGCAGAGATACCATTGCTAGAAAGATTTTGTTTCCTATTTGAACCTACATCAAAGTCATGGTCATGTATATGTATTTATGTTTATACTTCTGTTTTTATTTTGTTCTGAAGACAATTTATGATACCTCAGCGTATTACATGTGTGTGTTTTATGTGTCAATTTTTGGTTAAGACCTTCCAGATTATATATTTTTTAAAATGTCCCTAATTTTATTGACATATAATTGACATATAACATTATATTAGTTTTAGGTGTACAATATAATGATTTGATATATGAGTATGCATATATTGAGGAATGATCGCCACAAGTTTAGTTGACATCCATCACCTCACATAATTAACAATTTTTATTCTCATGATGAGAACTTGAAGATATACTCGTGTCCTTGTAGCAACTTGCAAAGATAAGGTACAGTATTGTTAACTATCATCAGTCACTATAATGTACATTACATGGCCAAGATTTATTTATTTTATAGCTGGGAGTTTGTATCTTTTGACTCCCTTCATCAATTTCCCACCCCCATCCCCACCTCTGGCAATGACCAATCTGTTTCCTGTTTCTATGGATTTGTTTTTTTAAGATTCCACAGATAGGTGAGATCCTGCAGTATTTGTCTTTGTCTGATTTATTTCACTTAGCATAATGCCCTCAAGGTCTATCCATGTTGTTTCAAAGGGCAGGATTTCCTTTTTTTTTATGGTTGAATTATATTCCATTGAATATTTTCTTTATTCATCTATCAGTAGACACTTAGGTGGTTTGTATGGCTTGTTTATTGTAAATAATGCTGCAGTGAACATATAGGGGTGCATATCTCTCTTTGAGATAGTGATTTTGTTCCTTTGAATGTGTATCTAGAAGTGGGATTGCTGGATCCCACTTCTATTTAAAAATTTTTGAGGAACCTCCATACTGTTTTTCATAGTAGCTGCACCAATTTACATTTCCACCAACAGTGCACAAGGGTTCCCTTTTCTCCACTGCCTCATCAACGCTTGTTGTGTCTTGTCTTTTTGATGACAAACATTATAATAGGCATGAGGTGATACCTCATTATGGTTTTGATTTGCAGATTATGTTTCATGGGTAGAACCAGACAGAATGTTTTAGAGTACTCATCTTAATAATGGAGTCAATCAGAAACAATTGTTTTAATGCCACTTAACTCTTTCAGGAACTTGTTTCTGTTGGTCTAAATAAATTCTTGATTTTGTGGGATGTTAAGAGAAAATGTCTCGGCACAGTTCATCTTTCACAAGGTAGTTAATAATTAACTCAAAATATGTCCATATAGACTCTTGTGAATGATGGTTTTTAGATGTACGAAACTATTTCTGTAACTCTATACTACTTAAAAACTTTCAGAATAACTGTATGGGTTAGAAGATACAAAACGAATAGACGGGCGGAAGGGATGGTTTATTGCTTCTAATGAGTAATATTTATACTATTTCCGTCATTTAGCCACTTACCCTGCCTGCTGACTTCAGCTTAACTGCACATTTCCCACAGATTGACACCATCACCAACATTTAGTCACAGGCCTCAAAATACTGAAACTGGGAATAGATTTGGTGTGGAATGGGTTGATGGTACTGGGGACAGGGTGGGTGCTAAGACATAAAATACAGAGAATTCCTGGCTTCCTATTTTCAGCCCTTTGTGTTGTGGCCCCCAACAAGCTCATCCTCAGCTACATCTGTTTTCATATACTTACTTCACTTCAGCCGTATCAACTTATTTGGGGTTTTGGGGCCATGCTCTCTCACGTCTGTGCATTTGCACAGTATTAGGGAGTGATGTTTCTTTCTCACTCCCAGTGTGTACCTATGACTATGGAGGCAGTTCCAATAGAGTAACATTTTTTACCTCTCTTCATGCCCTTCCCTCCAGAGAAGGCGAAATGCGGCTTACCTAATTGGAGGGTTTGGAAAGAGAAGCTGAGCGTGAGTACGCCAGCCTCTTCTTGCTCATTTACTGTAGGAGCTAGCTGCTTCTCTTTTCCTCCCCGGCTCTCCTGGTCCCACATTACCTGTGACTGGAGGAGGAGGTCTGGCCAATTCACACGTAGTGCTTACCTGCCCACAGAGACCACCAGGGTCCTCCGCCCTAGCCTCTTTACTAATAAAGCATTTCTTTTTGGCTCCCATCCACTGTCTTCTTTGAATTATTTTTCAACTGGTTCTTGTTTCGGGTAAAGAGGTACAAATTTCTGGGCCCTCATGAACCTACAAAACATGTACTGTCTCCCTTTCTTGTTATGTACTTCCCTTCTTCTGTTTATCATTCTGAAACTCAACTCAAGAATTACACCCCCTTGGTGTTCCTCCTTAATCTGTGCTTCTGTGAATCGCACGCATATTTCTTCCTTGCTTATTGTGTTGTCTGCCTCCCTGACCAGACTGCAGACTCCTGGAGTGCAGAGACTGGCTCATGGTTGTTTTCCCAGCATTGATCACACAACTTGGCATCTGTTGGGTTGTCGGAAAAGTCCTGATGTATTCTTTCTATGTTTTTCATTGCAAAAATGCGCCATGACTTTTCTGACAACCGAATAGTAGGTGCTCAACAAAGCTATGTGGAATAAAGTGAATGAATTATGAAAACATCTCAAGCAATTTTTAACCCACCAGTATTGAATTATGGGAGTTAAGTCCTCTAGTCATCAACAAATGGATGAGTATGTTTTTTTCTTCAGAAACTGTCTTCCATTCTGTTATCTTAAATCACTTGATGTGAACTGCAATTGTGAAGATACACTTCCAGGACTTTTGTTCTGAAAAGTATTTGACCCCCCCACTCCAAATGCCCTGGCCACCTGGGCTTCCTTCTCCATGAATTATTTTGGCTAATCTATCCAGTAAAAGTAGAGATGAGTGTGAGCATGCCTTAGGAATAGGCGTTTCTACTCGAGGCTTAGCAGAGCACGGGGGATGAAGAGCAGAACACACGGTATATGTTGTGTGCCCATTGGTGGAAATAAATCCTGAGGCCTACACTCTTAATAGGGCCCATTGAAATCAATGATTTTGACGCAAGGGGCAGAGGAGCAACCAGTGATTGACTCAGCGGGGAGCAGCGCAGGCCTCAAAGCAGAGGGCAGACCTTGTCCTTGCTTTCTACGGGCACAGGCTACTGCCCTCCGTCATTTGCTTTATTCCTGCCTTGCACATGACTGACACCTACTGATGGTCCAGCCTGGTACCTTTTCTCATGGAGCCATCCTAGCCTTCTAAATGGTTGTCAGCTATGGAGCACGGTGCCAACAGCGGTACACTCCACTGTGTAATTTTGTAACCCTTACAGCCTCGCATGTAGTTGATGCTCATCCACAGTTTGGTGATTTATCTTTTGTAACACTGACTGCAAAAGTGACTTTAAAAATGTGAAACATGAGGGCCAGCCGAGTGGCGCGATGGTTAAGAACTCGCTTGGGATGCCAGAGGGCCCCGGTTCGGATCCCACATATGAGGGCCAGTGACACTGCCCTCTACAGCTAAGATGCTGAACAACAGCTCAACCTGGAGCTGGCTGCCATGAGTCGCCGGCGACGGCGTGGGCTGCAGTCCCTGTGGCAGTGGATTGCCATGGGCTACCGTGTGTGGCCAGCAGCCAGCGTGAGCGGCCAGCAGCCGCAGTGAGCGGCCGTCCAGAAGCTGGCGACTGATCTGCCTCGCCAGAGAAGAGCGCAATGATGGTGCCAACTTGGGCCAGTGAAGCAACGTCCTCCACAACTAGATTGAAGAACAAAACGACAGCAACTTGTCTGTTTCCCTTTCCCCAATTCCCCAGCACTGTTCCAATTCCCCAATAAAAATCTTAAAAAAAAACAAAAACGTGAAACATGAAAATAATTATAGATTCTCCGTCTTGAATCTATAAAAGAAATTGGGAATCGTCACGAATTTGATTCTCTCATTGCATGCCTTTTAATTCCCCCTTAATGTGAAATGAAGCCGAATTTTCTGCTCATTTATTAAAGAGTAATCACTGCATCTACACATAAAAGAATGGAAATCCTGGCATGTTTTAGGGACTCCCAAGTCCAATATCAGTAAATAATGTGCCACTACTGAGTTCTGGGAGAAAATAAATGCTCCAGTTTCAAAAACTGTCTGTTAAACAGAGAGGCAGGTGTATCATGTTTACAAGAAAGTGACATTATAAACGCAGCTGAAACAACCTATCCAGATGTGCAGTGACCTGTAACTGTGACCCCAGAGAACCCTGTCACAGGTTTTATGGGTAATTTTTGTTTGTGTTTAGACACCTTAGCAGCCAAGTGGAATGGGGCCAATAGCAGTAACAACACACAGATGAAAAACCATTATCTAATCAACTCCCATCAAACCAGTCAGTGGTAAAACAGTGCTTTCCGGAAACACTTATTACAGATAACATTTTGGTGGTTAAATTTATGAAGTGTAAAGTTATATAACTTCTTTTTGGAAAAAGTCAAGACTGCATTTTCATACACACATCCACCCACAAACACAGTTCAGCAGTGGAAGCACTAATAAGGTCATTGACAAAAATAAATCACATAAATCGTATTTAGCAATTTTCAGCATTTACGGAGAAAGTCCATGCAGGGGGCACGGCCTTGCCAATTACGAAAAATGTTATCCTGAATAATTAGCAGAGTGTGTTGACAAAAAATGTCAGTATGAGCGGAGGCAGCATGGTTTATGTACAGGCTTATAAAATACACCTTTCTCAAACCAAAGTTTTGCTAATTTAACATGTTTTCATCTTTACTATATAAATCTATAATGTATATTTGGTAAAGGTAGTACCAAGAAACGACCTCTGCTCTATATCAATGATGTATGTCAGGGGCACATGCCGCACTGATGATTGGGGTGATGGGGTGGCTACTCTTCTGTTCCCCCATGATTCAGACATTAGGTGCGCCCCCAAAATGAGGAACATGGACTTGAATTGTCTACATAAGGAGCCTTGGGTCCAAAAAGATTGTAGATCTCTGTCTCCACCAGGAGAAGCGTTCCCTCAATTCTTTCTGTTGTCACCTTCACTGGTCTCAAGGTTCAAGGCATAGGCACCCTCCTGCCCTCACATGCACCCAGGCTTACATGGGTGGGCCCTTTGGCCATTTGCTGCGTCACTAACCTGCAACTGTTTGGATTACTTTGAATACCCACCTGGGAAAACTACAGAGGAGAGAGTGGGGATGGGATGGTTCACACTTGTGGAGATCCCTATCATTTTAGTTTCAATATGGTATTAATCACTTTGGATTTACTACGTTTCAGAAGCAAAAGGATTCTCCTCCTTCTGAAAGTAACCTCTCAAGAGTCACGGGCAGCCATCTAACACATCCCAAAACACTTCCCCACCTGCAAGACTCCTTTTCCCTGGCCCGGCTTCTGGCCCCTCAGGGCTGACCTGTCTTACCTTTCCCAGGCCTCCCTTGGGCATCTCTGTTGATTCTCTGTCTCCTCTACTAGTTTGTCTTCTTTCCTTTATTTCTTTACATGTGGGAGTTTGGAAAATTGTATCTTTATGCTTTTCTTGTTGAAGTCATCCTTTCCTGTGGCTCCAATTCTGATGGAGGTGCACATAGCTTTCAATACTCATCCTCCTTCCTAAGTTACTAGAGCACACTCCCACTGCCCATGTGTATTGCATGTGTTTTATACTTCACTCAACATGTTGAAAACCACACTGAGCGTCTTTACCTGCCAGTTGTCTCCTCATTCCCTCATGCTTGGCAATTGTAGCATCCTTATCGTAGTCACTTGGGATCTAAGCATAAAATTGCATCTAGACTCCCCCCTCACCCCGACGTCTAAATCTGTCATGTCCTTCTTATTGACATGGCTTTCATCTCTCCTGTCTCGGTGCCAACTGTCAGTTCATGGTTTTCTTATCTCCTCAGAAAGTTAGCACAACCTTTTAAGAGGCCTCTGAGCCCTTGGTTGAACCTTAAATTCATCTTGTAAAATGCCTTCAAATTTAGTTTGTGAAAATAACGTTTTTTCCCCCCTATGACTTAACTGTTCTAAAAGTCATCTGTTTCACTCACTAAATATTCACTGAGTCTGTCACATATGCTTTGGACTCTCCTGGTACAAATGTGACACATGGTTCTCATCCTTCAGGAATCCCTAAATACGTCACTAATAATTATAATACAGAGTTGTTTGTATAGTGATATACACATTTTATTATCTCTACATTAGCCACTTCGAATTTCTTCCCTCCTTTCTCCTACTATACAATTTGTTGCCCTTTTCAAAACTCAGGTAAAATAGCATCTTTATCTTGGTATATTTCCTGGTCTCACTCAATCATATTTCCTTTGTTTGAAGTCCCATATAATTTCTTCTCTGAATCATTTATTTGGAAATTAATCATCTGGTGATTTGTCATCTTTTCTATTGCTAATTTTGACTGTAATTTAATGCTTAATATTTTGTGTTATATTCTGTGTCCTGAGATTATAATAAAGTCTTAAACTTGATACCTCCCCAAAGCCCATACAGTGTGTTGCTATTAGGGATTCAAATGCAAACATTACACATAATATTAAGTACATTTTACTGGTCAAATAAGTTAATATCTTTTTCCTACTCATATTTGAATCTGACACAGACATAAAATAGCTTAAAGTGTCTTTATACAAATTTTTGTACTATCAAATTTATTTTTTGTGTAGGTCTTTTCAACCTTCTATCCCATTCAGAACTTGTCCTTGCAGCTCCTAAAGCTCGTCTACTTTTAACAGTTTCCACAAGAATTGTTAAAAATGAAATCCAGTGTAGCCTTCTGAGAGGCGGAGTATGCCCTTCAAAACAATTCACCACAATACATTTTCTGACTCAGGAGATTTTTATTTTTGTCAGTTTGGTCTCAAGGCAAAATCTGAGTGTTAATGTAATGAAACAAAATACAATGCTAATTATACAGGGACTGCAAATTTCATTAGAGAATATTCTATATTTACCCTGAATGACAAACTAAGTCAAGATTTTAATATTATCAAGTGTTTGAAAAATTAAATTGCTATGGTGATTGTAGTTTTCTTTGGCCACTGTAACAAATCACTACACAGTTGGTGGTTTAAAAGAACACAAATTTATGTTCTTACAGTTCTGTAGGTCTCACTGGGCCAAAGTCAAGACTGGGTTCCTTTTTAGAGGCACAAGGGAAAAGCCATTTTCTTGCCTTTTCCAGCCTCTAGAGAGCGCCAGTACTTCTTGGTTCTTTCCTCCATCCTCAAAGTAAGCAGTGGTGGAGGACTGAGTTCTTTTCATACTGCCATCTCTCCAAGTCTCTCTTCTGTAGCCATGTTTCCTCTGACCATGGCCAAGGAAGACACTCGAACTACCCATCTGATCAGATTGGGCCCGGCTAGATAATCCAGAATAATTTTCCCATCTCAAGGACTTGCGCTTAATCTGAACTGCGAAGTCTCTTTTCCCATGTAAAATAACATTTTGACAGATTCTAAAGATTGAGAGATGGATATTTTGGGGTGGTCATTATTTTGCCTGCTATAGATAACTTTATGCATCTATAACATTTAGTCTATTTTCAATGGAATGTATGCCAGTGTTTTTATAAACTATTCTAAATTCCCTACAATCATAAAATCTTAGAATTTGAGGAGTTCATAAAGATCGTCTATGGTAGCCAGCGTTGAAAATGGCCCTCAGTGGGCCTCTCCTTATGACATTCTTGCCCTTGAATAGTCGCCTCCTGTGCTGTGTCAGGGTTGACTGTGTGACCAACAGAACGTGGTGGCAGTGAGGATGTGTGACTTCTGAGGCTAGGTCATAAAAAGCACTGCGGCTTTCACCTTGGCCTCTTACTCTGGGAGGAAAATAGCCACCATGGAGGGAGGACCTTTCAAACGGCCTTTTGAAGAAGGTCCTGTGAGGAGAAACTGAGGCTTCCTGCCAGCAACCAGCACCAACTGTCAGTCATGTGAGTGAGCTACATGGGGAGTGAGTATTGCAGTTTAGTCAAGCTTTCAGATGACTCAGCCCTGCCTGACATCCAGTCTGCAATTCTATGAGAGGCTCTGAGCCAGAATCTCCCAGCTTTAGCCTCTCTTAAATTCCTGACCCACAGAAAGAGGTCTTATCTATTTTTAAGTCGCAGTTTGGGGTTCTTTGTCACACTGCAATAGATAACTAATACATCATCTAATCTACCATTTTCAACATGTAGTCCAAGAAGTACTAATTCAGTTTTTGCGTTTTTAAATAGTAATCCCTTTCTAACAACTTTAAGCAACACTATACCGTGGGTGCCAAAAAAATGTACACAAGTGGACACTTTGGTCAATGTTGCTCAAGCAGTAGTTCGCTGTAATCAGACGTGTCTGACACTGATGGTAACCACGTTGAGCACCACTTGTAATTGCAGAAGTCAAACGTGACTTGTATTCATTTTTTGTTATTGGCATATATTATTACAATTTTAATAGTTTTTTCCTTTCTTTAAATGTATATACTTTTTTGTATATTCTATGCCTATGCTTTGGGAATGAAAATATATATTAATAGGAAATAAATCAATTTAGCAGTGTTTGACTCAGTGTGAATTAAATTTATTTCACTGTGGACCAACCCTTACCACCACCACCCCTGCCATCTCTTTTCCAGTAAGGTCTGTTGGCAGCCTGTAGGACATTTTGTGAAATTCAGATTCGATCTAATTTTTCTGTTTTTAAAATAAGAAACTGAGTGGTAGAAATGTTGTGATTTATTCACAGTCCCTTGATTTAGGCGGCAGAGTTTCTAGCAGAAGGAAACCAGAACTTGGGCCTCCTAATTCTTTATGTTCTTTAATTATGCTGACCAGAGTTTGCTTTAGGGCAATATATAAGTAGATGTTTAATAGCGTCAAGGAGAAATGTCTGTTTCCCACTGATTCACCTCTCGTGCCCTCCCATTCTACCAAGGCTTGAAATTCTACCATTAGAGTGTTTCTAATGGAAGCATTGATACCAGTAAAAATGTCTTTAGAAGGAAAACCACTTTATGCTTTACAAATCAGGTACTTGCAAATTTAGCATGAATGAAGTATTTGAGGTTTTGATTAAAAAAAAATGTGATGAATGAGCGCCGTAGGTCTTTGAAGAGGAGTGCAGCAGTACCTAGGGCTTTGCTTTGAGAGGGACGCTTTGACTTTTTCCTCTCCACAGCCTTCTCCTGATTGGATGAGAAACCTGCAGGGACCAAGGAGACATCTCACCCAGAGCCCATATTCTCTCATCTAGACTAGACTTCAGGTCCCAGAAGGTCCAGAGAACCTTGCTCAGAAGGCCCCAAGCTGTTATTGCCCAGAACCTGTGTAGGCATCTTCCATGGGAACACCCTTTAAGGTAGACTGTGCCACCGTGTCCACCCACACTGTGGACCGGAGGGGTGACAGTTGTTTTTGTGGAGTGTAGACAAATCCCAGGCCCCTCACAGTGTAAGTCAGAGCTGAGGGTGGAAGGGCAAGGAGAGTGACTTGTAGGCTCAGGCTGAGTTCTTCTGAAGCCTCAATATTTAGGCACAAGACTCTGAGTCTACATCTTCTAAGTTAGAAACCAGCCTACCCAATGGTTATGAAAATGTATTTAAGATAAATGGAGAGAATGTATTTTATTTAATGGATTTTTTTAAGGTGGGTTTGTAACTTTTAAATATTTAGACACAGAGTATGGGCCTTCGTTTGTTCTCACATGCCTGCCCTGTCATTACTGGTGGGCCTGGTGGAGGGTGCATTTAGGTGTGTCTGCATGCACATGTTTGCTAAAAAGGCACATAGACAAGGAGTGTGTGGGGTGGTGAGGAAAGACAAATGAATTACCCAGCATTGCTCCTGGCTCTGATTCTTTAGTTATTTGTGGTAATGATGTTGGTTCTTAGGTGCATGAGATTAATCTCAGACATTACATTTGGGAAGAATTTATTAGGTAATTTTTAGAAGGATCTGAAAATATTTACTGCCTCTACATAACACATTCATCAGCAGTTAAATTGCTGGGTTGGAATTCTTCCTTCAGCTGGATGCTGAGGAGCCTAAATCTTTACATATTGCAGTTCTTCAATCTTTTCTTCCCCAGTCGCCTTAGTCCAGTGTTTATAAAGGGTGGTCCCAGGACCAGCAGCACCTGGGAACTGATTAGGAAACAAAATCTGAAACAGCCTCCTTCCTTACCCCAAAAATCTGCTGCATAGGAAACGCCTAGGTGAGCAGTCAATATTTAAGCCCTCCAGGTGGTTCTGAAGCAGCTGCTATAGAACACTTTGGAACTGCCACCTGGGCCTGTACTCAATTCTGGGTGGAGTTATCAGGGAAAAATATGGCTAAGAGTTTTCTTTGTCTTTCATATTGGATCCACAGACACCATTGAGAAAAACAGCGTGCTTTTATAATTCAAACAAAGAGCACTTTTACTTTAAGTTCTCGCTAGGAAAAAAATGAATGCAGCTGCTAAATCTCGTCTGCCTGGTGCCTTTTGATAACGCTCACTCACTTTTGAATTTTCTTATATTTAGTGGTGGTTCCAAATTGTAGTTTTTGTTTTCCAGGTGCAAAGTTCCTGAGAGGTGCTTCATCAAGGATTGAAACACCATAAACTAGAATCAATAAATTAAGTTAAAATTGAACTTCAGAGTTGGCAGGTAGAAGAAAAAAATTGCAACTATTTCTCCACATGTAATTTAACTTCCAGAAGGAGAAACAAATTGTTGCTTGTTTTCTTAGAGTTTGATTAAAGTCTCTGATCACAATAGCAACACAAACCAGCTCTGATATTCACAGTGAATTGAATAGTAATAGAAAAGGATGTGTTTTCATCTAGTGGCAGGAAAAGAAGATGGAAAATCAATTGTACTCATTTCTGAACTTACACTAGGTTAACATTTATTAATACTAATATTAATAATTGATGTTTAATACAATTTTACTTAGAAATGTAGTGGATTTTTATATAAAATAGAGAAGAAACCAAGAATGTAATACCATTTTTACATACAGTGTTTTCTATTCTTTTTATGTCTTCATTTATCATAAATCCCAAATTTATCTTCTTTTCACTAAAAATATCATTATTATACTAGGAAAATGTAAGGATAATCTTTGATGTTTTCTCCTATTTATGGTTTTATGTAAGCTTTATAAACATTTCCAGTCTTTGTCTCCTAGGGACTTACATTTTAGAGATGAAAAATAAAAGGCTGATGACAATTTGGCTTACAGGATGTTTAGATGGCAAGAGCAGCTAGCTAAGAATGTAAATAATTTTACTGCTATTTTCTTGTTTCTTCTGAATTTTGAAATAGGGTCCAGCAATCATAAGCTACTGTATTTATTCTCAGCTCTATTTGAAAAGCCAGGAAGTCTGGGATTTTTCTGTACTGGGATGGAATATGTACATTTTCCTGTTGAAATTTCACCGCAAACCCTGACATTACTCATCCCCTCCTCTTTGATGCGATGCATTATATTGATGATCTCCCACAATTCCTAGTTTTTTCTTACCTCTCATATAAAAGATAAGCCTCCCTGCTGATTCTGCGAAACACTCTTCCTTATCTGAATTCATCCTTCCAAAGGATGTCACGTCGTATTTTTAACATTAATGCTATCGTGCGTTCACTCTCCGTTTCCTCCTTTAGAGGGAGATTGAATACTTAAGTGCTTCGGGATCAAAGCTGATGTGTTATAGGAAAACTTACAGCCTGGTCGTTGACACTCTCCTGGCTTTATTCCTCCACTGTTTCCATGTGGACATTGTGGGCGGTGACACTGCTTACTCATATGGTACAGGTGAATGTGAAATGAAGCTGATCTTATCTGTTGTAATCTGTTATATCTACTTGTGAGGATTGCTAGACTGTGAAACCACCTCCATCGTTAATCATTAGTACCTTTTTTTTTTCCCTAAAGAGCTTACATATTCAATGAGTAGAGTATGGCTTGCGCTTATTGATTTATTTATAGTTATTCTTACTCATTTCTTGGATCTCTATTTTGTTCCTACAAATTTAAGTTCTTCCAGGTCAAGCTTCTTTGTTTCACTTTCATTTCTACTAGCACCTAATAGTGTTGTATTCTTAGTGTAAATTAAATCAATTATCTTCAATAACTAACATTGCAGCTCACTTGAATAACGTCAAGTTGATTGTGCACCAGTGCTACAAGGCATATGAGTTCCACTCAGAGGAAGGAAGTCGGACCCAAATGGTTCTTGCACATTCTTCAGTCGCGAAAGACATAAAGTTGCAGTTGACAAAAATCTAAGGAAGGATAAATAGTGTTATGGTCAAGGAGACCATATATCCAAAGTTTGACATCAATTATTGGGTTGTCGGAAAAGTCATGACGTATTTTTTCTATGTTTTTCATTGCAAAAATGCATCAAGACTTCTCCAGCAACACAATGTTCTCTTGGTTTTACATTACAGAATAACTTTCAAGGTTCCATCTTTATTGACTAAAGTGTTTTTATGTATAATTGAATATTGAGATGTTTCTCCTTAAAATGAATGTTTATAATTAAAGGAGAAAGGATTATTTCTATATCTTTCCAAATCTGCTATAATTATAAACAAGTCCATGCCTTGATTCTACCTGTTGTATTTTGAAAGGACTGAATTTCTCAGTGAATATGGCACAGCATCATATGCCTGCGATATGCTGGGTTCTTTTAGAAGTGATCATCACAAGGAAAACAGGTAAACATAGCTTCATTGGCTGGAAGCTGGGGTTCTAGATTTGCAGTTGTTTAACACCCATATCAATCAGAATATAACCAGTGGGAAAACCTGACCAATATAAACTGACAGCATTGTACTCACAATACAATACAAAATCCATATCTTTCATTCCAATCCAAATATTGTTCAAGCATGCTACAAATATTTATTATTTGCTTACCATGTACAAAATGTCTTTTTAAGACCTATGGTTACAAACATGAATTAAAAAAAATAAATTTCCCTTCCCCAAACTAGCTGGCAGTCTAGCAGAGAGAGATAAAACAAATATATACAAATAAATATAAAGTCATTTATGACTTTTTCTACACTCAGAGTGTGAAACTATAAACAACAGTCACTGGAGTGCACTCGGCTAAATTTTTAAATCCTAAATTCATACTTGAAGATGAACTTTAAATAATATGTCATGAACATGGTAATAGAAACTGGGAGGATGAAGGAGTGTTAGTCACGCTTATGTGAAATACAGGTTTAATGAACTTGCTCTTGCTAGAAACCAAATAATTAGCTAACCTACATGGGGAAGGTCAGGTATTTTGTAATGTCTCATAAATATAGAGGATATACCTATAATTATAAAATAATATTATAATTTTGTACCTACAAGGGTAATTTCATGTTACGAAAGTCAGTTGTGTCCTTGTACATCTCAAGCATGTATGATTTAATGTGCAGCTGTTGGGTAATATTTGGGTCTTGGCCTTCAGCTAATCCTTAGGAGATACTGAAGATAGGAGTTGGATACATGTTGTACTATCTGCACAACTAAAGGTACCCTCCAGTGTGTAAGGGGGCAAGGCTGTGTTATAGGAGCGAAAGGAATGTTCTGCAATTTGTGTATCACAGCATCATTTGTGAAACTCTGGATGCCTGCAGGTGATTAATCCTCACCTATCCTTCTGGGATAGGATGGTTGTGTGCAGTTTTATTGCATTTTACAGGTGGAATAAATAACTCGCTTCAGGTTGGTTGCATAGTAGGGAATAAAACAAGAGCTCTTTTTATTTCTTATCCTATAATTTAGCAATGCTGCTGCTTCCCCGAAACAAGTCATTATATTCTCTCTTACTAGTCTCAAGTTACTTCTTATTCTGATGTCTTCTCTGACTTGAGACTGGGCCACTTCTTCCATATCATGAGACGCAGGTCACATAACAGGTACTTGCAGTATTTGGCATTGCTTTTTAAGTTTCTAAGATGTTTATTTTACAAGACTAACTAGTAACTGACAATGATTAAACGTCATGACGGTTGATTCTCTAGAGTCGCGAGTATCTTCTGACTGCTGGCACATTGAATACTGACTTTTGCTTTGATGGGTCCGTGTCTTTCTAGCACATTTTCCCACTTGAAACAACAAAGCTGCAGTTTTCTGACTTTTACAAATGAGAGGTGCTATTGAATAAGCAAAAGTTGGTTTCAACTCCTCTGAGAAACTTATTATGTAAATACACATTATGATGATCATAAATAATAATAATTTATTTTCTGAGGCGTAATGCCAGAGCAGAAGGCATTTGGGTAGGCCCACATTTGTACAGTTGTGTGCAGGTTTCATCAAATCCAGTCTCCATTCAGAGATAATAGATACTTAAACTGATTTTCCTTTTCCATGAATGCACCTCAAGATTTAGAAGCAAATACATTGTTAAAAATACCAGACGCTAAGACCAATACTTCTTTCTAAAATCCTTATGACCTGCCAAATTTATGGCGTGAAAACAAGTCAAAAATCACAATCTTTGGGGAAATTGAATTTGATGATTTTGAATTTATTCTTTCATTTAAGTTAGAAGCCCAACCACAAATTCTTCAGACTTGCTGGTGTTGAGTTTTCTTTAGACATTCGACAGTTTAGTTTTGAATGTAGTTTTTATGTTTTTTACTGTCAGGGAAAAGGAAGTTGCTTGTCCTTTTTTGTAACAATGTATTATAAAACCCAGCCATAAGACTAAAATAGCAAATCAGTAATTCTCATAGCTGGGAGATATTTGTGATGCCTTATTAATCTATTAATAAATAAGAAGTGTATAAATTATGTTAATGAGCTATACCTGAAAGGACTAGGGAATGCTAATCTTGAAATGCTGGAATTAAAGGGGATCCAGTGACTGTCGTAGATGTGAACAGTTATGACATGGACTAGTTCTGTCCACTGTGGTTCCAGAAGGTAGAAATGGAAATGTGAGTTGCAAGTTATAGGAGAGTAAATTTTAATTCAATATAGGGGAGAAGTTCCTAGTAATGTCCCCAAATACAGAAAGTATTTGCACTTCTGTTAGGAATATTATAGAAGGGATTTGTGAGTCCTGCTGGGAACGTGAGCCCTTGGCACCGTAAGAACCTCTCAACTCTAAAATTTTGGCAGTTCCATTTGACCCTCTGTTCTTTGCTGCAAAATCCTGAATGCCACATTTGAGTCCTTTCCAAATTGATGTCCCCTTCTGACTTTCCAAGTCTGTTGATTAAAATACCATTCTTCCAAACTCCAAGTATCAAAACCTTCAAGTCATCTTTTCTCTTTCATATCTACCTCAGTCACTGCATCCTAGATTCTTATTTCTCAGTGTCTCTCTCAATCACTATGTTATTTATTCTCGTTCTCTAGAGACTAATCAAGGCCCTCATCATTTTAGACCTGTATTACCACAACAGTGTCTTAACAAGTCTCACTAGCATTTGCAAATCTATCCCCTAATCTGTGATTTCCTTCTAGCACCACTTCTATGTCACTCTGATTAAGAATATAACACTACTTTAGCCCTTTAAAGTTATTCAGATGTTCTCATCTCAGTATTTCAAAATCTTTCTTAATGTGGCCCCACCTTATCAATATTTTCTCTTCCTGCTTTCAACATCAACCAACTTGTTCTCTTCAGCTCTCCTCAACCCAGTACAGTAAGCAAGGCGAGGTAGAAGCATGGGTAAAATCCCACACTCCTTTATGTTCCTCTAAGAATATTTCTTAGACTTAACTTATCTCATAATTACCTTCTTTTCATTTTCAAATTCACTTAAGTCCCAACATATGATCTATTTAAAGATTCTCCACTTTTCAAAATAGTTGTTCACTAGTTTTGTGTGTGTGTGTGTGTGTGTGTGTACACACACACACACACACACACACACACACACATATATATATGTATATGTATATATGAAAGTTATAAATATCACCTTGCTAATTATTTTTAAGCTTGACTCGATATTTTGTGGGGGAAGAAGAAATTTTCCTCTCCTCTTCTAGGCTCTTTCTGCTGGTCTAATAAATAAATATACATGGGACAGATTAGCAAGAGAAAATAATCAAATTTAATTACATATGTACATATGGGAACCCTATATATTTGACAGAGTCAGAGACCCCACATAGATGAGAGGCTCAGAGACAGAAAGTTAAAAAGAAGCATGGATCTGAGCTAAGGATGAGGTAAGATATCCTGGGGGCTTCAGAGGCGAGGAAGGTCACTCACAGGATGATACGAGAAACAGATGTTCAGTAATTAGATGTTTGCCCTGCCATACAGATAGGTCATAAAAAGTGATTTCTGGTAATAACTCTTATGGGCAAGGCCTCTAATTTAAATTCTTTAAGGGAGAGGTAGAAGTTTCTTTTGCGCCCGCAAGGTCTCGATTGCCTTCAGCTCAAAATAATCCTCATGCCAAAGTAGCACATCTTGGGAAGGTCTGCTCTGAACCCCTTCAATTTCATTTTATACTACAATTTTCCACAGAGCCTAAGGCAGCCATGAACATTTATTGAATGCACATTAAATTGCTATCAAATGAGGGAATCAAGAATTATAAGTAGTAGCTGTTAATGGAAGGAGGGACTGAAGTGGCTTCCCAGGGAAACACATCGAAGATATTTGTAGGTAGAAGTGCTTCTACTGATTCTCTTAGAGATGGAAACAGTCACGAGTGCAAAGACTCGGCCCACCGATTTCAACCATGTCTTTTTCTCTTGGCCCATGTTGATGAGCAGTATGCCATGGGCTATTAGCCCCCAAAGCATTTTGGATTAAATAAGATAGCTCACTGCACATACTTCTCATTTTGCAGCGAGAGCTTTAGGCTTTATTGCATCTGAAGTACTATGGAGCACATCATCTTGATTTTGATTTTTTTACAACATAGTTCAAGAGGAACAGAGATTTTAGTGAACCTGATTCATATTATCAGTTCATTTATTAGCAGATGTAATGATGGAACCATAAATTTGTCACCCCAGGTGGCACTAATGAACTCTTTATGTGAGCTCCCTCAGCAATGAGAGTGACATTTGAATTAAAATGGATACTAGTTCCTTCTTTCTAGAGGTGCAGGGGCTACATTTGCAGGTGGGAGATCTTGCTTTTGTTAGTGATGGACATATCCATTGAAGAAAAAAGACCATTCCCCTTTAAGTTCCCCAAATTTTTATTTTAGTCTCACCCTCAAGCCTAATTTCCTATTTATATTAAATATCATAGGTATAGTCTTTCTTCCAAAGTATACAGAAATAAAAATCACAAATGTAAATATGATCTATATCTAAACTTGTAATTTTTAAATATCTTACTTAACTTTAAAGTAATCTATCACAGAAATGGTGAGCTCAGAAATGACTGTTGCCACAATATTAAATAGTTAGCAATTCACCAACATAACACCAACAACATTGGTATCATGGATCATATAATTCAGATTGTGGTGGAGGCAGACATTAATAATTACAGAAAAGGTTATTTAATTACAGATGAAATAAGTGCTATGACCAAAATGTATATTGTGCTATGAGAGCATATAACAGGGAGACCTGATCAGTCTGGGAGTGATGAACGAGTGGGGTGAGAGGCAGGAGCAGGGAAGCTTCTCTGCAGAAGTGATATGCAAACAGAGACCTGCAGTGTGAGTGGAACGGAAGAGTCAGCTAGGTGAAGTTCAGGGATTGAGTGGGGATGGGGCTTTCAGGAAAAGCAGACAACATGTTTAGTGGCAGGAAGTTACTTAGCATTTAGAGGAACACAAAAGTAACCAGTGCCCCTTGAGAATACCAAGAAAGAAAAGAAGGCATGTGAGAAAATTGGGTTCCTGAACCCATTAACAATAGGGGTACCGTTCCCCCCACACCAACAAATAATGCTCAGGAAATCTGCAGAGTATATGAGAACGCAACCCAATTCTGACACTATCTACCCAGAGACAGCCTGAGATCCTGCAGGTTAAGGGTTCAGTCCTACAGTGCCACTCCTCCCCTCCCGACACACACACTTCAAGCGCAGGCTCTTCCCTATACTTCTGACCATCAGCGGGAGCTTGGAGGTTCCAACAGCCCCCTGGAACTCAGAATGGGCATCACAAGTTCAGGTTATTACCTGTATCTGACCAACTGGCTATAAATCAAAGTTTCCACAACCCCCTCCTTATGTTTGATTAATTTGCTAGAGCAGCTCACAGAACTCAGAGAAATATGTTGCTTAATCGATCACCGGTTTGTTGTGAAAGGACATAACTCAGGAACAGCCAGATGGAAGAGACGCAGAGGGCAAGGCCTGTGGGAAGGGGCGGGGAACTTCCATGCCCTCCAAGTGCGCCACTCTCTTCAAATCTCCACATGTTCACCGACCCAGAAGCTCTCTGAACCCTGTCTTTTGGGGTTTTTATGGAGGCTTCATTACATAGTTATGATTGATTAAATTATTGGCCACTGGCAACTTTGCATCCCGCCCTCAGCTCCCCCCTCCTTGGAAATTGAGGGTGGGACTCAAAGTTCTAACTGTCTAAGAAGCACCTGATTGCTCCATTGGCAGCCAGCCTCAACCTTAGGTGCTTTCCCAAAGCCACCTCATTAACATAGCAAAAGACACCTTTAGCATTCTCAACTCTTAGGGAGTTCCAAGAGTTTTGGGAGCTGTGAGTCAGTAATTGTGGACAAAGGCCGAATATACAGAGGGTATAAAAAAAAATGTATACATATGTTAAGAAAGGAAAAAATTGTATTACTATATATTGATAACAAAAGATGAATACAAGTCACGTTTGACTTTTGCAATTACAAGAGGTGCGCAAGTGTCAGTGTACAGACACTTCTGATTATGGTGAAATACTGCTTAAGCAACGTGGACCAAAGTGTTAACATCTCTTAAAATGTGTATACATTTTTTTGGCACCCCCAGTATATGAGGAATATATTTTTGTCATCTGAATGACCAAATATATATTTCTTATAAATCACAATATCACAGTGAGACTGGGTAGAAAAGTAAGCAGGGGTCATATCATGAAAGACCTTGTCAGTAAAAATAGGGAGTTTGAATTTGATTCTAAAAATAGTGGGAAGCCCTGCTCTTAGGGTATGATATGTTTGAAAGATTATTCTCATTTAAAGGGGTAAGACTGGAAGCAAAAGACCAGTTAGAAAGTCTTAAAATAGGAGTTCTAGAGAGAAATGATGGTAGCTTGGGTCAGGACTGACAGAAAAGATGGGGAGAAGGGGATGGAGTCAAGATGCATTAAGGAGGAAGAACATGATGGCTGCTCTGAAGTGGAGAGCAACAGAGAAGGTGCTGTCCTTTAAGATTTACAGCGCGCACAAGTGGGTGGACAGTGCTGTCATTTACTGAAATGGAAAAGGTAGAAAACGAACACGTTTTTGAGTTTAGTGTGGGCCACGTTGAGCTTTCGTTGCCTGTAGTGGGCATGGGAGGAAGGCAGGTGGCGATCCAGTGCATAGCAGAGAGAGTAGGTCTGAATGGGACACAGACCTTGAATCGCGTGTGTTCTCGTTTTTCCTCAATGGAGGTCAGTTTCAACATGCACACCCCAAACAAACAAAAACTACCCTCATACAAATCCATCTCCAGAAACATGGATGAATAATAGGGATTTGTGAACAAGGTTATGTGCGAGACAAAAAAGGGTGTGTTATACATCGCGCAGTTCCTTTGAAATATTTCAGCTTTCCTGAAGGCTCTTTCTCGGCAGTCACCACCTCATCTCTTTACCCTCTCTTTCTGCAACCCTCATCTCCACCCTCACCACTGCCTGTCCCCCCCCACCCACACACACACACACACCGCCTCGTCCACAACATATCCTTTCTTTATGCCCATGCTGCTTTCACTGTCTTCTGTCACCCATAAGGTCACCTCGTAGTCCCCTCTGCAAAACAAAGATCTATTTCAGAAGCTACCTGCCAAAGAACAGTGAGGAGGGAGGGAGAGGATTGTAAACAATAAACAGTTTTTTTTTCTGCAAAATAAACATTTTAGTAACATATTCATGATAATGTAAGCCAAAGAGTGGAATCCGAACATTGAAAAATTCAGTAGTAGAGGGAGAGAGAGATATTGAAGATGAAGTTTTATATTAACTTGAAGGATAGGAGGAATCCAGGAGATGGAAGTGTCCTTAAACTAAGGGAACAGAGGCCGGACAAAGACTCAGGGGTCAATTTATCAAATCTGTTGAGAGGCAATTTGCGTATTTTAAAAACCTGAATGATTAACTTTTTTAAAAAAATAATCTACTGTATACACTTTCAGCAATTGGGAAAATTGGTCGACTCCAATTTGTACCCCAAGTTTGACCATGCATTTCTCTTGCCCAACCATGGCAACATCATTTTTACCTCTCCGTTTTTCCTCTGCAGAATAATGATTGGTAATCTGAGCAGATAATTCGAGTTCTGTATTTCCTAGTCACCGTGAGATGAAAGGGGATAGCCGAACGGAACAGCATGTCCTCAGGCCACGTTTTCCTCACACATGTTCCTACCCTCCAGCCAGGGCCAAGCCATTTAGGGCAAGACCGCCGAGGTGAGCGGCCCAGGGACCGGACAGGCCCCCCTCCTTCCTGTGCTCATGGACCGGAGTGAATGCCTGAGTGTGGGCCTCACGCTGGAAAGAATAAGATGATCAAAGGCGATGGCAAGAGAGACAGTTGGGTCGTCAAGCAGGTGCCTCAAGGGACGTGGCAGCAGGTTCCCAGGGTTTTGGGTACAAAATCGTAGACAGAGTCAGCCGGAAACGGATGGGCTGCACCAACAGTGCAGTGGGACGTGGGATGGCAGCAGTCAGCCCTGTGGCCCCTGTTGCGAGACAGATTGGTTTAGATTTGCACACCTCCCAAGGGTGAAATTCTGTGATGTCACGTTTAGTAGAAGGTAGTCTGTGGGCTGCAGACCTGAAAGAGGTGGATGGGGTTAGTGTCTCCTGAAGAAAAAGCCTATTTTATAAGGTGACTTATAGCCTTTCCCCTTTTCTCAGTATACACTTGGACTCATCAGAGATAGTGAAATAGTTTCGTGTTTCCTGTTGCCTAAAAAAAAATAATAAGGATAATTGAAAAGTGGACCAACAACAAGGCTGAATGGTTAATAGAAAAATCATAAATTAGGTCTTTAGGGAATGGCAAGAGAATCCGTGTCTTGGTGGGGAATACATGATTCTAGAGAGAAGTAATGATTTGGAATAGAAAGGCCAAGCAAGTTTGATATAACTCTTTCCAAGATTTTTAGTCTTCGGAGAGGGAAAAAAATGGGCCATTAATTATAACTTGTATTAAGATTAGCATTTGCTGTGCTGTTTTGTTTTGCTTTCCCTTAGCCATGAGTCTCGAGTTTCCTGGCCTCGCTAACCTGGCTCTCCAAACATTTCTTCTGACTTCTCGCCCCAGTTTTCCAAAAGGGGAACATTGATGGATAGAGTTATATCCTTTATCTTGGTATCTCTCTAGAACACAGTAGATTGTCTTTGGCTTTTCTCATTCCACCTCCAAATCTTATCATTGAGAATTTATGGCCATTGCCACAGGAGATAGAGTATAACCCAAAGGGTCTGCAATGATGATTTGGAATAGGGGTGTGCCCCTGGGAGTGGGCACCACAATCCTGACTAACTCAAATGCAGCTCTTGGAAAACCCTGGAAACAAAAAATAATATACCCCCCACCCACCCTCAGAGAGCTGCAGTCTTTCATCCAAACAGCACTTCAGTCGAGGCAGGTAGCATTGGCTTTGCTACAGCTTAGGAGCTTGGTAGGAAGATTAAATTCCCTTTACTTTTAATTCCTTTTCTGCTGGCCGTTTAAATTCATAGCCTGTTCACTAACGTTTCCTCGTAGCTCACTGCTGGTCTTCTTGGGATTCAAGACCAGAATAGTAATTTGGGGATTATGAGAGTTAGGTGGTCAGTGTTCCTTTTCGGATGCTTGCCCGACTTTCTAAAAACCTGACTTGGTTTTTCTCAGACAGGGCCGAGGAAAAGAGTGAGAAATTTTTGCTTGTTTGAGCGAAACAAAGAAAGGAGGAAAAGTGAGACACATGGACGAATCTGTGTAGCTGTAGTCTTTTCACTGCCATTGTTTGTCCTTTCGAAGAGAGGTTGTATACAAAATCAAGTTTCTTTTTGCCCGTAAAATGATGATGGGTTGCCACACGCTACGCAGCATGCTTTATCATGATAAAGAAACAGGGAGCGTTAAATGAAAGCATTTGATGATTTTCAGGCATTTGGCAGTTGATCAAGCCCTTTGTGAAGGGACGGGAATATCATTGCTATGCTGAGGCTGTTTAAAGGATGTGAAATGTGGGTTGTGGCGCTGAGGTAGCTGACGGTAAATCAGATTTGATTTCCCCTCTGAGAGCACAAAATGAACCTTGTCGTTATCAGGAAGAGAAATAGAAATCTTTAAATATTTCTCAATGTTTTGTCATCTCTGCCTGTCGGGGTGAGTTAACATAAAATTTCCCCAAAGTAGGAAGTGTAGGTATTATTTCATTTCATTTTAAAGATAAACTTCACAGTTTCCCCCTATAAATTACTAGAAAAGCCCCCAATTTGCAATTGGGGAGGTAGTTTAAGATCAATGGCATTTTGAAATAAAATATTATTAGTAAAAAATGTACTTTGTGTTTTGTCCCCTGCCAATAGCCTGGCAGTCCCTGAGCACAGGGCTATCTTAGTGCTTATGGGAAAATATCAGAAGGGCCAAGAGAAGTTGCTTATAAATGATTTGAGCTAACTGTTGCCAAACAGTGTGTTTATTGAACTTCTGACTGCATATTTTTTGTTTTACCTGTGGTTACTTATTTTTCATGTTTTAAACTCTTGTTTATCTTTTTTTTTTTTTTTAGATTTTTATTGGGGAATTGGGGGGATGGGAGCAGTGCTAGGGAATTGGGGGAAGGGGAACAGACAAGTTGCTGTCCTTTTGTTCTTCAGTCTAGTTGTGGAGGACGTTGCTTCACTGGCCCAAGTTGGCACCATCATTGCGCTCTTCCTGGGCGAGGCAGATCAGTCGCCGGCTTCTGGACGGCCGCTCACTGCGGCTGCTGGCCGCTCACGCTGGCTGCTGGCCACACACGGTAGCCCATGGCAACCCACTGCAGCAGGGGCTGCAGCCTACGCCGTCGCCGGTGACTCATGGCAGCCCAGCTCCAGGTTGAGCTGTTGTTCAGCATCTTAGCTGTGGAGGGCAGTGTCACTGGCCCTCATATGTGGGATCTGAACCGGGGCCCTCTGGTGTCCCAAGCCAGTTCTTAACCATCGCGCCACTCACCCAGCCCTTGTTTATCTTTTCTCCCATTTTACTTAATGCTGGTCAGACTTTGCAGACATTTCCGAATTTTCTATTATCCCAAAATTTAAAATGCCATTTTAAAGGAAAAACATTCTTTGGTAAAATTAATATGTACATATATAAATAATGACTGCTCTCTGTGGGGAAAAATAAAGATACCAGCCACAACAAAAATTCTCTGTGACCCAGAGAGAACCACTGTTAACACTCTCGTGTGGCCCTGAGGACTTCATTCAGGGGTATTTTTTATTTAACTCTGATGTTTCATTCTCAATGTCAGAGTACTGGAGAAGGAAACCTTGCAAATTTCTGTTCTTTGGTCTCAGCATTCAAAATGGAAAATTCAAAAGAGATTATTTGCAGACTCTCTTCAGTATTTCATTGCAGAAGGGAGATCCATTTTTCTTCCATTTCCACTAAAGAAAGAGTAAGAAGGATAAACTGCAAAGTGCAGCATAAGGTATTTGGGATATGTTGGAAGAAAAATTTCTTGATATTATGACTAGTTGCTGGAACAAATGCCTTATTGATCTGTAATCCTTCACCACTTGCAGCAAAAGGCCAGGCAACAATTATCCTATTTGTTGACTTGGCTGGCTGACTTAACTAAATGATAAGCAGCAAACGATTCTTCCTAAACCCCTGCTTTGTGCAGCAGGAGGTTAAAGCAAACAAACGTTTCAACAGATTCCAACCCAAGACAATGTTGTAGATTAAAAAAAAAAAAAATTAAAGAATTTTAGGGAACAAGAGTAAATTCTAAGAAAGGGTAAAATTGCTTAATGCTCTATTTCTACCCCATATTTCTGTATCTGCCATATGCACTGTTGGGAAGGAAGTGGACGTTGGACTCCCAATGGGAAGTTTCTGAATTCAGGTTGACTGGGATATTCCAGAGTATCACGTGCATTGTCATTTCCCCCCTCATAATTAGGCAGTAAATCAGGTCCTGTGATGATGTCCACATTACAGATTCAGTAACAAAGTGAAATTTGTTTGGTCAATGTTTAGTAAGCATCAACTGTGTGCCAGGCATTGTACTGCTTCCTGGAATTCAGCCGTGACTCCACAGACAAAAATCCTAGGCCTCCAGGAGTTTGTATTTTAGATTCTAGTGGGGGAGAACGACAATAAACAAGAGGAGAAAATAAGTGATACTGAACCTAAGAAGATTGTATTATGGTGAGAAACAGAGAGGGAAGGGCGGTAGAGAATGTTGTAACACAGATTGGACTGGACTCAAACTCAGGAATTCTGTCTTCAAACCCTGTACTACTTTGATTACGATAAAATCCCAAGAACATGATATTGTCGTCTGAAGAGCTTGCCTGAGATGGATTCATGGGAAAGAATCATTTCTGTAGCTCATTAATTATCCTCCAGGGGAGCAATAAAGACTCAACAACTATAATGGAGAGAACAAAAAAGATATCTTGCAGCTAAGGAATTCAAAGACGTTTCATTTTCAAGCAATTACATTTTTGGCCCCTGTTGAAAGGCATGAGCTGTAGTCAGGCGGCTTTGGGCTCTTGTTTACTGCCAGCACTGCGTCAACAAGCCTGTGGAGTACTGAAAACACGCCCCCCCGCCCCCACCCGAACAGCAGATGTTCTAAAGGTATTTACTTTGTCAAAAGTCCACATATTTTCTTTCTCATCTTGTGAATGCATATCCCCACTTTCTGCACTCTGTCCTGGTTTCCCCCATCTCCATCCTTCCCTTCCAATTTAGTTGAGCTCAGAACAAATTTCCTTCTGGAGAATTTGACTCCCACAGAGTGCATTAAACACTGAGTGGATAAGAGTGAAACCATTTAATTCTTTATCTGTAGAGTGGATAAAATTTTAAGAGAAAAAGCATTATAGCAATATTAGGGTTGAAGAAGTACTATTATTATAATACTAAGCAGTATTATAATACTGATTTTTTGGGGGTGGGGGATGGGCATTATGGACAACCTTAGCACTGAATCACAGTTAGTCAAAACTGGTCATGGAGAGCTTTTTGCTGGCAGTTGGTCCAGGCTGGGCATAGGACCCATTTTTGGCCAAGGGGATGTAAATGGAACTCTAATAATCCTAAATATCAAATAAATATCCATGAGTCCATACTGACATAAATAAATGATGAGATAAAAGGGGAAAATAGACAAATCTCTCCTGCAGAAGAATTCCAGATAATTTCCGTAGCTGCTCCACCTTCGAGAAAGTGGATGGAGTGTGCCTCCACTCCACCTATGGACTGTACATAGTGCCTTCCTTCCAAAGAGTAGACTGGAGAAAGGGGGGAAAACAATATTTCAGTGGAAAACCCTGATGTATTAGTTTCTATTGCTGCTGTAATCAATTACCACAAATGTAGTGGTGTAAAACGATAAAACCTTATTATCTTTCCAGTCCCGTGGGTTAGAAGTCTAACGTGGGGCTAAAATCAAGGTGTTATCAGGGCTGTGGGCAGGGCTGCGTTACTTCCTGGAGGTCCCAGGGGAGAACCTGGTTCCTTGCCTCTTCCAGCACCTGGAGGCTGCCCAGGTCCCGTGGCTCGTGACCGTCTTCCTCTCACTTCAAAGCCAGTGACAATGGGCCCAGTTCTTCTCACAGCACATCACTCTGAACTGCTGCCTTCATTATCTCTCTCTCTCTCTCTTTTCTGCCTTTGATTACAGGGGGCCTACCCACCCAGGATAACCTCCCTAAGGTGTGCTGAATAGAAAACCTAATTCCATCTGTCATGTAACCTAACATATTCCCAGGTCCCAGGGGTTAGGACTTGGACATATTTAAGGGGTAACTATTCTGTCTACCACGTCTGACAAACACAAACTCAGCCAGGTGACCCAGGTTCACATCAACAGTGATTAAGTCATATTGATAGCATGTGCCCTGAATATGTGAGGACACTGTTACTTTTCCTGAGCGGTCTTCCTCCCCCAAACCCATAACCCCAGTCCAATCATGAGGAAAACATCAGACAAGCGTTTGTCTGAATTGTCCCAATTGAGGGACATTCTATAAAATACCTGAACAGTGCTCTTCGAAACTATCAAAGGTCATTGTGGTAGGAATGTAGACAGCCTGTAGAAACTGAAAAAGATAAGGAAACAGAGTGTCCCTTATATAGCCTCCAGAAAAGAACAAACCCTCCTGATACCTTGATTTTAGTCTGGCGAGACCTGGATTGGACGCTTGACCCACAGAACTGGAAGATAATCAATTTATATTGTTCTAAGCCACTAAGTTTGTGATATTTTACTTCTTCAGCAATAGAAAACAAATATAGTTATCCCAAAGAAGAAAAGTCTAAGAAACTGTCACAGCCAAGAGGAGCTTAAGGAGGCTTGAAAACTAAGTGTAATGTGGTATCTTAGATGAGACCCAGGAACAGAAAAAAGAACATTAAGTGAAAACTAAGGAAACCTGAATAAAGTATTAGAATAAAGGTCTAAAAAAGGAGAGGATGTTAGCAAAAAGTATGTAGAATTTAAGTGCTTCAAGGACTGGAATTATGTCTATTTGGTCCATCACTGTATCCTTATTGCTTCCAACAGAACACACAATAGTTGTCCCACAAATATTTGTTGGTTAAGTGAAAGGAAAATAGCTGGGGAATAAGTTGTGGAGAACTTGCTTACCAAATTTGTGAGTTTAGCCATTTAAAATTTTTGAGAAGAACATGATTTGAGCTGTACTTTAGAAAGATTAATCTGGCAAAAAAAATGCAGTTCAGATTGAAAAAATGCAGATTAGAAAGAAAAGCAGAGGAAGGAAAATATTAAACTTGTACAGGCAAGAAATTTCCATTATATTAATTTTATTTATTTGCAAACACAATCACTAGTTTCTATTAAAATTAATTTGATTTTTGTTTATATCAAATTAACACACATATTAAAAAATAGTATAGTTTGAAACCAGGGAGTGTGATGCCTCCAGCTCTCCCCCCCACTCCCCCAAGATTGCTTTGGCTGTACAGGGCCCTTTTGTAGTACTGTATGAAATTTAAGATCGTTTTTTCTATATCTGTGAATGCCATTGGAATTTTAATAGGGATTGCACTGAATCTATAGATGGCTTTGGGTAGAATGGACATTTTAATAATATTCTTCTGATCCATGAATATAAGATAGCTTTCCATTTTTGTGTTTTCTTTCATCAACATCTTATAATTTTCAGTGCACAGATCTTTCACCTCCTTGGTTAAATTTATTCCTAAGGTTTTAAAATTGTTTTGATGCTGTTATGAATGGAATTGTTTTCTTGATTTCTTTTGGTTGTTAGTATATATAATTGCAACTGATTTCTGTATGTTGACTTTGTATCCTGAAACTTTACTGAATTTTTATTAGTTCTGTCTTTTTATGGAGTCTTTAGGATTACCTATATACAAGATCATATCATCGGCAATCAGACAATTTTACTTCTTTCTTTATGATTTCAATGACTTTTAGTTCTTCTTCTTAACTAATTGACCTGGCTAGGACTTCCAGTACTATGTTGAATAGGAGTGGTGAGAGTGGGTACCCTTGTCTCATTCCTGATCTTAGTGGGAAAACTTTCAGCCTGTTACTATTGAGTCTGATAAATGTGGGTTTGTCATATGTGGACCTTATCTTGAGACACACTCCATCTAGACCTAATTTGTTGATAGGCTTGTGGGGTTTTTTAATCATAAAGGACGTTGAATTTTGGAAATGCTTTTTCTGCATCTATTGAGAAGTAGAAATGATGATCAAATAATTTTTATCCCTTCAGTTGGTTGATGTGGTATATCTCATTGATTTGTGGATAGCAAACCATCCTTATATCCCAGGAATAAATCCCACTTGATCATGCTATATAATCATTTTAATGTACTGTTGAATTTGGTTTGTTACTATGTTGTTGACATTTTTTTTGCATATATGTTCACCAGGGATTTTGGCCTGTAACTTTTTTTTCCTATAGAGATCTTATCTGATTTTGGTCTCAGGGTAATGCTGGCCTTGTAAAATGAGTGTGGAAGAGTTTCATTCGCTTCTGGTTTTTGGAAGAGTTTGAGAAGGATTGTTATTAATTCTTTAAATTTTTGTTTGGTAGAATTCATCAGTGAAACCATCTGATCATGGACTTTTGTTTGTGGGGAGGTTTTTAATAATTGATTCAATCTCCTTACTAGTAATTGGTCTGTTCACGTTTTCTATTTCTTCATGATTCAATATTGGTAGATTGTATGTCTCTAGGAATTTATCCATTTCTTCTAGGTTATCTGATTTGTTGGTATGTAATTGTTCATCGTAGTTTCTTATGATCCTTAGTGTTTCTCTGTTATTATAATAGTTATAATGTCTTCTCTTTCATTTCTGATTTTATTGATTTCTGTCACACTCGTGACTCCTAAATTCACTGTGATTTTTCTCCCAACCAGCATTGACTTTTCCTTTTTTAGCCCACTGATGTCCCCTAGCCTGTATCCAACACAGCCAGAACTCTGGAAGTGAGCAATGTGGTACAGACAGGGGGACAGACAGCTCCAGAAGCCGGGCTTGAGGAGCCAAAAAGGGAGCTTAAAGCCTTCAGAAAGAGTGAAAAGCCCAACCCCCCACCTCTCTTATTTTTCCTCCCTCTGTGCCAGCCCCTAGGCAATCCCATGCAGATTTTTTTTAGGATTTCAGAAAATAATACAGTGCATAATACTGGGGGTGCCAAAAAATGATGCAAGTGGATACTTTGGTCAACGTTGCTCAAGCAGTAGTTTGCCATAATCAGAAGTGTCTGGGTGCTGATGGTAACTACTTTGAGCACCTCTTGTAACTGCAGAAGTCAAACGTGACTTGTATTCATCTTTTGTTATAGGTATGTATTAAGTATTGCAATTTTAATACAGTTTTCCTTTCTTAAAAATTCCTTTCCAAAATTTTTTTTCACTTTCTGTATATATTATATAGTAGGACCTCAGAAAGCCTCGCTAATCAAACATATTGAACTTTCTGCAATGGCACATGAATATTCACACTAAGAGGTGTGAATAGACTATAATTAGCTTTACATATTTTAAGTCATGTTGATAGCAAATTAGTTCAGATAATGTCAAGTTTTGCTTCTGAGTTTTTAGAAAATTTTAGTTTTCAGAAACTTTTGATTTAAGAATTTCAGATGAGGCATTATTGAACCTTTACACCTACTTGGCCTTCAAGGGCAACTAATGACTAATTCCTCAGCTTTTCTGGAGTTTTGAGGTGTGAACCTATATGCAACTTATTGACTTCTCCCTTTGCAAACTTAGGGTTGTCTTACTCTGCTCTGTTAAGTCAGTCACCTCTTTCTATCTTCCAAAATTTGCAGGCATGCCTCATTCTTTTGGGCTTTGCTTTATTGCACTCCACAAATGTTGCATTTTTCGACAAATTAAAGGCAAGACCCTCTACTAACAAAAAGATTATGCCTCACTTTATTGTGATACTTTATTGCAGTGGTCTGGAATCAAACCTGCAACATCTCCAAGGCATGACTGTATATCTCTTCTGCTTTGCTGTCTTCTGCTGTCATCTTTGACCTTGTATGGCTTTCCCTGTTTTATTCCTTAACTGGCTTCCTAGTGGAGTTTCAGGAATGAACAGAGATCGTTGGACGTATCCAATCTGCCATGTTTAGCTAGGATCTACATGTCAAGGTTAACTAGAACCCCGAGATCTAGATAAAAATGGTCTGCTAATGAGAGTATTCTGCAGTTCTATATTAACCTTCCAATTAATTAAGAGGAGTGTGTTGCAGAGCAAATGGTAAAGGACAATAATTTCTTAAACTTTTATCATCTGAAGCTCCTTAAAGATGGGGTTTCTATTTTAGATGTGTCCACAGACTCATTAACATTGCCTGGCTATAGTGAGCTAAATGGTGTCCTGCTCTGCAACCCCCCCACCTCCCCCTCCAAAAAAGATGTTTCTTTTTTCTTTTTCTTTGTTTTAAATTTTATTGTTAGTTTCAGGTGTACAGAACAATGCAATAGTTATCCTTTTCACCCCCACAAAATAACCCCCCTCCCCATCCACTGCCCTCCCACCCCCGATATCATGCTTATCTATTACAATTCCATTGACTCCATTTCCACACTCCATGTCCTGTGACTATATGTATATATATTTATAGTTGACATACATTATTATTCAACATCAGCTTCAGAAATACAGTGCGGTGGTCAGGCCTCTACACCGACTATGAAGTGGTCTCCCTAACAAGACATGAGTCCATCTGGCCCCCTAAAAAATATTTACAACATTATTGATTATATTCCTCAGACTGTCTTTTTCTATCCCTGAGGCCATATTGTAGTTACCAATTTGTATTGTCTCATCCCTTCCCCTTCTCCTTCATCCCCACCCCCACCCAACTAGCAATCCTCAGTTTTTCCTCTGTGTCTCTGAGTCTCTTTCTGTTTACATTTCTCGTTTATTCAGTTTTTTTTTAGAATCCACGTATAAGTGAGATCATATGGTATTTGTCTTTCTCTGACTGACTTATTTCACTTAGCATAATGTTCTCTAGTTCCATCCATATTGTTGCAAATGGTATTATTTCCTTCTTCTTTATAACTGAGTAATACTCCATTGTGTAAATGTACCATAGTTTCTTAATCCAGTCGTCTACCAATGGGCATTTCAGTTGTTTCCAAGTCTTAGCTATTATGAATAGCATTGCAATGAACATACGGGTGCATATATTTTTTCGGATTAATGTCTTGGGTTTTTTTGGATAAATACCTAAGAGTGGGATTGCTGGGTCATAAGGTAATTCCATTTCCAGTTTTTTGAGGTACCTCCATACTGATTTCCATAGTGGCTGCACCAGTCTGCAGTCCTACCAACAGTGCACCAGGGTTCCCTTTTCCCCACAACCTTGCCAGCATTTGTTGTTTGTTGATTTATTGATGATAGCCATTCTGACCGGGGTGAGCTGGTATCTCATTGTGGCAAAAAAGATATTTCTATAACCTAGCCTTTGAAGCCTGTAAATATTACCTTATATGGCAAAAGAGGTGATTCAATTAAGGATTCTGAGAGGAGGATTTATCCAGGATTATCTGGGCATGCTCTAAATGAGGAAGCTTGAAGTTAGACCCCCCACAGAGAAGGTGCTGTAAAGAGGGGCAGAGAGAGAGGAGGCCAGAAACCAAGGGACACTGACCAGAAGCTGGAAGATGCAAGAGGTGGCTGCTCAGCTAGAGCCTCCAGAGGGAGTGCAGCCCTGCCTCCCTTGATTTTGGACTACTGGCTCCAGCACCGTGAAGAGAAGTACGCTTCTGTTATTTTAAGTCACCCAGTTTGTGATCACTTGTTATGGCAGCCCCAGGAGACTAAGGCGCTGGCAGCTCTGTGTCGTGTTGCCTTCCTGAGTAAGAGCAAGTTCTGTGTGAGACAAACACACATGCGAATTGTTTTATTTATAATTTTAGGCAAGTTGGTTCTGTGCTGTGGACCTTAGTTTTTAAAACCCAAAAATTAGGGTTGGCAGTCAATGATTTGCAATGCCTCAAATTCCATAATACTTTCAGTTTGTGCAAATCCTAATATGGTAATGAGGAAATCGACCTATTTGCATCAGTCATATAATGAATATGTAAATAAGTCTCAAATGGAACTAATAACATTATTGCTACCTTGGGGTGTATTTTAAAAGCAAACATTTTTCTTTATACTGTTTCTTTTGGAATAGCTATTTAGATGTGCTTTTGTATGAAAGCAATAGTATGTTTTTATATGGACAATTTGCTAGATTTATTAGGAATATCTAATCTAAGCTTAATTTTTTTATATAAAATTTGATGTACATAGACTAGTCTTCTTGCCGCTAAAGTTTTATTTTAGCAATAATGTGAAAATCAAATTAATAGGGGTTTTTTTAGTCCCTATTTTAGTTGTCTAGATGACTATCTTCTCTAAAAGGTTTTTCTTAATTTAAAATTTAATGGATGGCTGATTCAATCACAGAAATTTTTAAATGTTCATAAAAAAACACATTTAACTCTATTGCCATAGTTCAGGGACCTTCTTCTTGCCTATAATCTGTAACCATAACAGCCTTTGGTCTTTTTCCCTTTCATGCTCCTAAGGGTTTTTTTCTTCTCCTTTTAAAAAACCACTTTCAAATGTACTTTTTTTATCTTCCAACAAGACCAAAGAACCTAGCCACTATTTCTTTCCATTTTTCTCCTCCCGTAATGGTTAAATGTAGATTTAGATATTGTAACTAATGCTTATTAAGTACTTACTCTGTGCTTGTAAGCTTATATACTCTTCCAAGTACATCACTTTTTAAAAAACTGGTGAGGTAGGTACATTGTTATCATCCCCACTTTATAGACAGGAACACTGAGAGTCTGAGAGGTTAAATAATTTACAGAGTCACTGGGTAAATTACTGTTGTTTAGAAAAGAGCTAGGATTCCAAGTCTTTTGGTATAACTTCAAAGCCACTCTCTGGACCACTTGCCTACAGGGCTGTCTAAATTGAATGGATTTTGACCTCCTGTGTCATGGAATTCCTCATCAAGACTTGCAAAGCTCTTCAGGGCTCCACTGCCTATGAGGGTTATTGGAAATTTTCTCTTTGGTCATTGAGTAACTGCTTTTTAAATACGTCTGTTAAAATTAGAGAATGTCCTAATCCCATGAGCTCTACTTAGCTGTTCGACATCATGGAAATTTGCAAACAAACGAAGCATCACCTGACCCAAGTTCTCCAATTAATTAGTTCAGTGATAAGAACAACCACATTTCTATCCTGCCCCACCGCTCATCCTTTACCTGGGCTGGGGGCTGCTTCATTGCTCTAGGCTGCAGGCATCTTACCTGATCACTTCCAAGACTTTAGGGAGGTTCAAATCAAGACTGGTCCAGTGATTTCATCTTTCCAGTTTTCACCTTGACTGACAGTATACGAGGTGCCATCTTCATGGCTGAGAAGAACTGTGGGGCTCGTGGCATCCCCAGGGGGAGAGGTTTTTTAGAGCCTGATTGACAGCAGCCCTGCTGCCAGTCATCCCTAAAGAAAGCACATTTTCTGCTAACGCCACAAGTGTTTGGTTCATGGGGATTTTCAAGCTTAGGATCCTGATCGTTTACTCTGGACTGTTGAGCCATTGCAATCTGTTGCTTGAGTGAAACTGGAAGCTTCTCTTCACCAACCTCCTCCTACAGGCTTTTTCAGCTCTGTGCAGCTGGATAGGAAGCAATCTAAATCGTCAGCTGTCCCCACACCCCCAGAGAGAGAAACTGGGCAAAGGACGGTAATGAATGCAGGTCAAGTTGGAATCTTGCATCTTTGCAAGACTTCTTTTTGGATCTGAAAGAAGGGGGTGGGAAATCAAGAATCATATTACTGAATCTTTTGCGCATTTGCTCTGCTTCTGAATCTGCCCAAAGGAACTAAGGAAATGAAGCCTGGACACAATTACAGCTATCCAGGACTTAATAGCACTGGTATTTTCCCCATGTTGACCACAAATTCATTTTCATTATTAACTAGGCTTGCATTGCCACCGAGTGCCCAAACCCTCCATTATTCCATTAGCAGCCAGGCACCTAACAGGATTTATTGTGTGCCCACAATGAACACATCGCTGAATGGGCCTAAGACTTTCCCAGTATTTCATGTTATTCCCAAACTGTGGGACATTGGCTCAGGCTAATGAGGATTTTCATATTTTTAAATATGTCTAAAATTATAACGTGTCTTTCTTTGTGGTGCTTACTCATATCTATTTAACAAGTAAAACGAAAGGTGCAAAAAAAACGAAGCTACAGTATAATCAATCTTGTGGCACTGGGTATAGCATTAAATATTTGTTTTATACCTCATTATTCTAAGTTTCCAGTGACTAGGAAATGCTCGTGGTGGGGAAAACATAGACACTAGACATTTAAAAATTTCAAATGAATCCACGCTTCTGTAGTACCCGCTGTCTGCTGAACACCGAGCGAGGTTCTGCACGTGCAAAAATGGCTCACAGAGGTCCCCATCTAGCACAGAAGCTCAGCTCACAGACTAGTGTTACATGATCTCATGCTAGTGTATTAATAATAGTGTTGTTGTTAAAACACTGATGCCTTGTGTAGAGTTAGGGATATTACTGTGCAACAATAAGTAAAAATTAAATAGTGGGATAAAAATGGAACAAATTGCAACCTGACTCCCCATGGCACCTGCCATCTTGCTGACTCTACTTTTGGCTGACGTGGCTGGGTGACTTGTCCATCCTCTTCTCTCACTTCCTCACGTGCGTCCCTGCCAAGCTGTGTTCTTAGGCAGAGAGGATGACCTTCCTTCCGGATAGACACTGACCTGGGATGAGGGCTTTGTCAGAAACTACATTTCCTGCTAGTGCATCTAAACAAGTTCAAGGTCCATTTATGCAAAGAGTCCGCATTTTTCCAACTCCTAAAAATGATATGTTGTTTCGGAAATGACCAACAAAAATCTGGAAGTTCCTTAGGAGTCCCTGGTGAGCCTGTGGTTTTTCCTTTACTAGTTTCTCACAGAGTAGAGAAGGATTTGGGTGAGTATCTACCAGCTAAAATTGTGCTAAGGTTGTTTCAGAGGCATACCTAGGTGTGGGTCACAACCAGCTACTTAGAACTGTACCTTTTACTCATTCAGGCGGGATCCAGGAAGCAAACTCTCTCGATAATACTTGGTGGAAAGTCAGTTTATCCAAGAAAACCCAGGAACGAAACAACTACTCTTAAATTAATAAAGTGGTTACAAATCTTTTAGAGAGCTTATGCTATGGAAGGTTGCAAGGACCGAGTTTTGCAACAGAGTCTGACTACAATCATGTATATGCAGACAGAAAACAGTATTGTTTTGAATATGCCATGAAATAACTTGGGTTTTAATATTTGGGAGGGGCAGATAATGTGAACAGGAAGCTGATGTATTTCAGGATATTTACTTATGGCGGAGCACATATTTGAATTAACATTCTCTCCCAAAGTTCACTGTGTATATGGCCTCAGGTGAATTTTGCTTACGGTATTTAAAAGTTGGTTAAGAGGGTTGCAGAGGTCAGGCTAGAAGCAGGCTAGTGTGCCACCACAGAGGGTCCCAGTCACAGACTTACACTAGAGCAGCCTAGACAATGAACTCTTCAGAAAACAATTTTGACAGCAATAAAGCCAGACCCTTTGTCATGCGCACCATGACCCAGGAGCCTTACCCAAGTTTCTGGCACCAGAATCCTCCCTATAATCCATTCTTCATTCCCGGGGCAGAATTGGCCATATCATAAGTGATGTGTGACACAGAGCGTTGTCATGATGGAGGATGAAGTAAAGACCCTCACGAAAGAGGACTTCCAGAACTGCCTCAGAAAGTGGCAAGAACGATGGGATAAGTGTATTTGAAGCGAGGGGGAGTATTTTGAGGGAGGTTAATAGCAATGTATCTTTTATTGTAATAAATTTATTTTAATTAAAAAAAAAGTTGGTTAAAAATTACATCGTCCAGTGGCGGTGCAGTGCTGCGATGTGGACTATCTATTTTCGGATCTGCTTCCTTCCATCACAACAGAAGGCTCTGTGAGCTCCTTTACTGTGAGAAATACAATTATAACCCAGAACTCAACACTTTCGTTCTCAAAGAAAAATATCCTGAGCTCTGCTAGTTGAAAATAACGTGTATAGTTCCATGCATCAGTTCTTCTTCAATTATTCAGTTACCCAGCTGTGGCAGATTACTCCTTAGTTCTCTGCAGATGCCCAAATATAGGCGTTACTGTTCAAACAGACTTGCTACAGAGACGGCAGTTACCCTGCATTTTGAGACTTATGTCACATGGCTCAATTTTAAGAAATACAACAAATAATTTTCAAATGTTTTAAATATTTGCTTTTTCACATGCTATTTATGACCATGGTACCTCAATCTAATCAAAGCACAGCTTCCAGGATTATTTTCATAGAGAGTGCTTTTGTATCTTTTTGGTTTAAGGACATAATCTAGGGTGCGACACCCTGAAATTTTATAGTAGGGTATCTCTAGCTTGCCTTGTGCCTGGAATTGTTTTAATTTCCTTTACTTATGTAATTCAAGCATTTCTTCTTGACCCACTTTACATTTTTGTCTTTTTAGATGGTAGTGTTATCTGAGTAAGGATAACCAAGAAGCCAGGTCCTTTGCTCCCTTGTCTGTCTTCCATGTTGTGGAAGAACATAATCTCATCACCCCTAGTCCTACAAAGAATAGGACATAGCCCTTGTCTTGCGCCCCCCCCCCCTTTTTCTGGTAGCCTCTAGGAACATCTGGCAGTGCAAAGTGACCAATGTATTCTTCCAGGAGGGACCTATCATCTGGGGGGCGGGGAGGAGTGACCCACAATATAAACCTGATGTTAGAGTGTTTATGACCTGAAAAGAGAATCAAAATTGCCTTTGCTTTATCTCTATTTGGAAATATATTTTGGATCTTCTGTAAATACAAATAGTATTCTCATTCCCTCTGAGACACAACTTCAACAGAGTTTTGCTTCCCTTCCTCCCTCCCTCCCTCCTCTTCCCCCAGTTTAAAGTTACATAAAAGATGTAGTGCCTTCACATTCATTTTTAAGTCTCCCAGCCAAAATCGTTCACATTTCATCACTACATTATTAATTACTTGAGAAATGTCTTAGTTGAATGGTGATTAGATAAGCAGGATTTAAAAAAAGACTGCATCACAAAGTGTTCTTTTCCTTCATGTTTTTCTTGAAATAATTTGATGGACCTAACTGGTCATAGGGAATACACCTGGTATTTTAACTCACTACAGAGGGACAACATCAAGCGCGCTAACATCTTCATTACAGGGACCCCAGAGGGAGAAGAGAGAGAGAAAAGGGCAGAAAGTATGTTTGAAGAAATAATGCTGAAAACTTTCCTAACCTGGGGAAAGAAACATATCTAGGTCCAGGAAACACAGAGAATACCAAACAAGATGAACTCAAAAAGGCCCACATCCAGACATATTGTAATTAAAGTGGCAAAAGTTAAGGATAAAGAGGTCATCTTGAAGGAACAAGAAGGAAATTAAGTCACATACAAGGGAAACTCCATAAGGCTATCAGCTGATTTCTCAGCAGTAGGCCAGAAGGAAGTGTCAGTAAATACTTAAAGTGCTGAAAGAAAGGGTACTACAACCTAGAATACTATACTGGGCAAGGTTATCGTTCCAAATTGAAGGAGAGATAAAGAGTTTCCCAGACAAGCAAAAATGAAAGTTCACCACCACTAAACAGGCTTTATGAGAAAGGTTAAAGAGTCTTCTTTATGCAGAAAACAAAAAGCCATAACCAGATATAAAAAAAAAAATACAGGAAATAAAAAAACCTCACTGTCAAAGGCAAGTATATGAAGTATGACAATTAAGTTTGCGAACTTGCCACCATGAGCTTACATTGGCAGCGCTGTACAAACAGCTCGGGCAGGTTTCATAACCTTGGTGTATCAGTGTCTCACAGCTGTGTTTGTGTTGATGTGTGGCAGTGTCTTGCTGAGTGGTGTTCATTATTGTTATTGCGTGTTTTTGTGTGCTGTTGCGAGAATGTTTGAGCTTGAATTAGAGCAACAAACATTAAATTTCTTGTTAAACTTGGCAAGAGTGGAAGTGAAATCAGGGACATGTTAGTCCAAGTTTATGGGGATAATGCCATGAAGAAAATGGCAGTGTACAAAGGGAGTAAACATTTTTCTGAGGGGAGAGAACACATCATTGATGAAGAGAGGTCAGGGCGGCCTTTAATGAGCAGAACTGACGAAAACATTGCGAAGTTCATCGAATTGTGTGTCCAAATTGTTGGCTGACTGTGAGAAGCACAGCAGACCAAATAAACATCGAAAGAGGAACAGTTAGGAAAATCTTAACTGAAAATTTTGGCATGAGAAAACTGTATGCAAAAATGGTCCCAAAGGGGCTCACCGATGAACAAAAGCAAAGGAGAGTCGAAGTTTGCCAAGACCTTTTGGAGAGGCAAGACAATGCTTTGGGCTGAGTTATCACTGGTGATGAAACATAGGTGTACCAATGCGACCCTGAAACAAAGCATCAAAGTGCACAATGGAAGTCAGCCAATTTTCCATGATCAAAAATGTTCTGTCAGTCCAAATCAAGAATCAAAACAATGTTGCTAAACTTTTTTGATATCAGAGGGATTATTCATTATGAATTTGTACCAATTGGACAAACAGTTAACCAAGTTTACTATGTGGAAGTGATGAAAAGACTGTGTGAAAAAGTTAGATGAAAATGACCTGTACTTTTTGTCAACAATTGGTGGCTCACACGGCACTGTCTGTGGGGGAGTTTTTAGCCAGTAAACAAATAACTGTATTGGAACACCCTCCCTCCTCACCTGATCTGGCTCCCAATGACTTCTTTCTTTACCCAAAGATAAAGGAAATATTGAAAGGAGGACATTTTGATAACATTGAGGACATCAAGGGTAATATGATGGCCAGCTCTGATGGCCATCCAGAAAAAGAGCTCCAAAATTGCTTCGAAGAGTAGACTAGGCACTAGTGTTGGTGCATAGCTTCCCAAGGGGAGGACTTCAAAGGTGACCATAGCGATATTCAGCAATGAGTTATGTAGCACTTTTTCTAGGATGAGGTCGCGAACATAATTGTCAGACCTTGTATAATATACACATGAATCAACCATGTAAAAAGCTAGAAAGGCATCTGATACATTCAAATAATTTTTCAAAGTATTGGTATATATGTATATGTATATATATTATTAGGATAGAATTTTAAGAATTTGGCAGGCAGCCAAATTCAAAGCCAAATGAGGAAGTTTATATTGGGAAGAGTGTGTGGCTTGGCCCCTAAACTCCACCCTTGATCTAGGGAGTGCTTGACTATGCCCCCTGATTTCCGATCTTGTTTCTCTCAGTGGACAGCACCTTTGGGATCTTTTATGGTAGGCTTTTGTTCCCATTATGAGAAAAAGCTTCTGCTGTTTTCCCATGTTACTTGTCTCCAGCTTTGCGTCTTCTCATGCAATGATCTGGTTTTGACCTAGAATTAGAATCCCCACTTCCTTTAATTTCTACATAGTACCAGATGGGACAGACTATGGTACAAGAAGTAAAAAGGTATCAAGAGGCCAGAGGCACAGATATATTTTCAGCTTACATCCACCCTTACAAATTAGATTTGAAACACCTCGAGAGGTCATGCTAACAAGTCAAGCCATGAAACATGTGTAGTAATGAAGTATAAAATGATGAAGTCTTGAACAGAGAGCCTGATCTGTATAAGATTTCAGAAAGACATTTGAATCTAAGGCATGAGCCAGTGGTAGCAGCTGGAATTAATTTAAACTTTATTGAGATATAATTGACACATAACATTGTATAAGTTTAAGGTGTACATGAAGTGATTTTGTGTGTGTGTGTGTGTGTGTGTGTGTGTATCAAAATGATTACGGTAGGTTAGTTAACACATCCATCATCTCACATAAATATAATTTTTTGTGGTAAAACTTTTAAAGTCTAGTCTCTTAGCATTTTTGAAATGTATATAATACAGTATTGTTAATTATAGTCATCATGCTCTACATTAAATCCCCAGAACTTATCTTACAATTTATAACTTTGAGTTTGTAGCTTTTGACTACCTTCACCATCTCTCCCATTCCCCACCCCCTGCCCCAGCCAACCACTAATCTGTTCTTTGTTTCTTTGAGTTGTTGTTATTGTTGTTGTTTTCAGATTCCACATATAAGTGAGATCAAATGGTATTTGTCTTTCTCTGTCTGACTTATTAAACTGAGAATAATGCCCTCAAAGTTCACCCTTGTTATTACAATACAAATGGCAGGATTTCCTTCTTTTTTATACTAATTATTATTTCATTGTATATATCACATTCCTTTTATCTATTCAGCTGTTGATGGACACTTTGGTTGTTCCTGTGTCTTAGTTATTGTAAATAATGCATGGCAGCTGGAATTTGCATTCTAGCCTGCCTGGGATCCCTGACTCAGTTCCTTCAGGACCATAAAGAGGTTGAGTGCTAGGACAGATCATGACTTTGAATGTAGATATCTCTCTTGAACCAATCTGACCCAATATCTACATAGCTTAAGCATTTAATGCACTAGACTTGAGCATTTATATTCCTTCTATAGACACAACTGATTTCAACCATGCTAGTTATTCTAGTTGTCCTTCTAACTTCTAGTGAAAAAGTATTAGGATCTCTCTAAAATTTTGATCCCCCATTCCCTACCTTCCAACACAGGAACCACCACTGTTAGAAAGAGCTGTTTGCATCTAATTGAGTATGGAGGGGCTCCTGAAAGTCCTAGAAATCAGTCACAACAGCTTTCTACTTGAAGCCATCTTTTTGGAACACAGATCTGAACACTGGCTCTGGGCTTTTAATATAAAGAGCTACACTAAGTTTACTCTGTGGGTTTATCATTCTGTGATTCTACATGAATCACATGTAAATTGATTTACGTACAATCACATGAATTCTGTGTTTCTACGTGAATCGTAGTCTTCTGTTGCTCCAGGGAGTAAAAATGCTCATGGGGAGTCTGGCACGCACATCAAAAGACTGTCCTAAAATTCACGTTTTAGTGCCTTCTTTTTCTATAGCTTGTAACCACCATATGGCCATCCTAAAGATGACCGACTTTCTATACTTTAACAGTGGAGGAATGTATGGACTGGGTGAGATGTGTGTTTATGTGCATATAGGATATAAATGCATGTGTATTTTTTTGTATAAGTATATATCATCAAACACATTCAACTTTCTATATTTTTAGCTAACAGACAAAAAAACCTCATTTTATAGGCTACAGATTCAAAATCATGTAAAGAAGGAGGGATAGTTGCTATGCACCTAGAGCTTAGTATCTCATTCCATCCTAACAGGACTTCATGAAGTATTGGGTTGTCGGAAAAGTCATGACGTATTTTTTCTTTGTTTTTCGTTGCAAAAATGCATCATGCCTTTTCCGACAACCCAATAGATGGTAATATCTTAATTTTCCAGATCCCAGGTCACTATAAATAAGGCCGGCTGCTGATATTAAAACAATTCTTTGTGAAATAGCCCAACCAAGGTTAATTCTCATGGATACATATAGATGTAGAGGTTCCTAACTGGGTGACTTTACTCCTGGTGACCATTGAGGGATCTGAGTCCTTCCATTATGTGACGTCACCATTTTTGAGGCTTTCAGTTCCAGATGCACAGAGTGGGGGTTTGGAAAATTACTTGGCATATTTTAGGAGCCTGGCCTTCCATCACTTCTGCCCATATTCCATTGCCTGACATCAATCATATGGCCGACCTCGTGGTGAGGGATGCTGGGAAAAGGAGAGGTGCACACTGACATGGATGAGGCCTAATTGCCCCTGGCCCCATCACACAGTCACTAAGTAGAGCTCCAGAAACCCCAAAACCTACATTCCAAAACACGTTGGGCAAAAATCACTCTGAAATCCTACGGGTGTTTTAGGACAATATGAGACTATTTCCAAACTTTTTCATAGGATTGTTTTGTTTATCAACTTACAGATTTTAAGGTATTTCATAATTTTCCTATGGTAATAATAATCAAAGAAGAAATGTGGCGTTGGTTGACCTGCTCTTTGAAAACAACTTTTAATCATTACGTCAATAATTAACTGTGCTCTTAATAAATGGTTACACAACAAAGAGAAACGAGTGCAAAAACGAGTGCAAGAATTTATTATAGCTATTTATTGGTGCCCCAATAATTTTTATATCACTGTGAGATTTCTTGTTAAGAAGTTCAGAGAAGTTACTTGCCCAAAGCTCCTTGTTTGTTATACTGATGCAGGTAAGCCTCTCTAAATTGCCACTAACAACTGCAGTGCTACCTCCTTCTACACCACTGATTCGACTTCAAATATCTGACGCTAGAATTCATGCTGTACCTATTGTCTTGATTTTCCCAGTGATTACTATAAGCTTTCAATGATTGCCTTTGCTAGCAGTAATTTAGAGAGACCCGCTACATTTCCCATAACCAGTAACTTATAAAGTGTTAAGATTTATAGCAAGTCAAGTATATTGTTCTACCTCATAAGGTGTCTGTGGTCTAGTGGAAGTTGCTGAGGCTTTAATCGTGACCTGATCATCTTGATGTGTGAACTTGGCCCTGTTATTCCAACTCTGTGAGCCCTAATTTCTTCATGTATAAAATGAGGATAAAAATATCTGACCTTCAACCTGGAGCTGGGCTGCCGTGAGCTGTCGCCGGCGACAGCGTAGGCTGCAGCCCCTGTGGCAGTGGGTTGCCATGGGCTACTGTGTGTAGCCAGCAGCCAGTGTGAGTGGCCAGCAGCCACAGTGAGCGGCCATCCAGAAGCCGGCGACTGATCTGCCTCACCCGGAGAGAGCACAATGATGGTGCCAACTTGGGCCAGTGAAGCAACGTCCTCTACAACTAGACTGAAGAATAAAACGACAGCAACTTGCCTGTTCCCCTTCCCCTAATTCCCCAGCACTGTTCCCATCTCCCCAATTCCCCAATAAAAAAATCTTAAAAAAAAAATATATATATATATATATATATATATACATACATATATGTATATCTGACCTTACTAGGGAATTCACTTAAAGCACTTAGTATAGTAACTGACATATTGTTCCCCCAAATGTTAACTATAGTAGTAATAAAAATATTATTACTACTATATGTGGATGTTAATACTATTATCTTAGCCTCAATATTTTCCCCTGTGAAATGGAGATAATCATATCTGCACTGCACTGAGAAAGACATGAGCTGTATATAAAATGTCTGATACACAATAGGAGCTCAATTGAAATTCTCTTTTATTCCTTTCTAGACAAAACAGAACCTGAATTTCTCTCTCCATTCAGATGTCAGACCTTTGACACTGTTCTGGGTAAGTCCTTAGGCCCTACAAGGGTCCTCTCAATTCTGAGTTTTGGAGAGTATTTCTGTAAAATTTCAGTATTGAATGAGAGATGCATGGTGTTCAGGATTTCTTTGGCTAAGATCTTTTCCACAGTTGCCTCCATTTTTGAGTTACTGAGTTGGCTATACCATGACAGCTGTGAACACAATGAAATATCCAGCAGGCAGTGTGGTCTCTCTGTGTTGACATGGAGTGAGTTTCGTCTGACCTTAAAGCCCGTGCCTTTTCTATCTAATTCTAGAGATAAACCGACTTCCTATTTTTTATTGCATATGTATAGGACATGTTATCTGTTATGGGAGCCATATAAACAAATAGGTTATGAATCATTGAGATCCCTGGATTTTGTCTGTGCTGTGTTTAGATTTAGCTTTCATATTCTGCTACCCTGGATACTGTTCTTTGTAACTACGCAGTGCTGTAATTAACAAGCACTCAATTATTAGACACCCATATCAAGAGGCTGGCTGTCAACTGCACCAGGTCACAGCACTGCAGTCATTGACATTTCCTGTATCAATGCTGAGTCTTCAACAAGAAGATTTTTAACTGATGATTTGAAGAAAAGACAAGAAAAAAGAATGCCTAGGGGAAAGTATCTTCCAGTCTTCGGAATTCAAATTGGCTTAATGAAATAGTAAAATATATCGTTTTTACTTCTTGAATACAAATAATTTTCTCTTTAGAATCTGTGATGTTTTCTACTGAACTATTGGTTTTGCAGCACTAGATTAAACTGAAATTCTCAGCTGAGCTGCAGAAAAAAGAAGATTTGAGTAAACGTAGCTGCATCTGTGGAGACCGTGCTTGAGAGCAGTTCCTACTGCCTGGAAGGTCTCCCTTTTCTCTTTCAGGTTATGGAAATAGTGACTACAGTCAAGTGGTTATTCTTCTTGTTCTATATTACAGTCTTTCTCCCCATTTGTCGCTCTCTCTTAATTAGGATTATCTGCCATCCCTCACCACTAAAAGTGAGGGCAAAACCATGATTCTCCAGGCTTCTAAAGCAGCAACACGATCAGTAAGATCAGCTTCTGGCAGGAAAATGAAATTATTTTTAATGTTAAACAAAGAAACTGCAGGACTCCACCTGCAGCCCAAGTCTGACTGGGAAATGATGAAAGAAGTCACGATATTACTCTCTGATCAATGGATTGCCTTTAGACATGGCTTTTAAAAAAGAATCCTAACCCAAAAGCCACACATCTGTGAGCCCCAGATGTCGTAAAAAATGAGCCACTTGGAGGAACAGGCGATTAGCAGGACCTCATTAGGGGACCCAGGCAGGGGAAGCCACACAGGGCAGCTGTGTTCTCCTGAGGATGGGCCTGAACCAAGGGATGGACGCATGTTGGGGAAACGGTTTTAAAACTGTTTTGTTTTTGCATTGCGTTTACTTAAGGAAAAAAATGTCCCAGGAAAAAGTTGCTAATTTATTGGGCACGACGTCTGATCCCTTCATATATTTTTACATTTACTGAGACGTCCAGCTTGGACTTTTCTCAGAAGTGTGTGGAGGAGACGAGTGTTGACATAGTGCCCTGGAGGGGCTGTGGGAGACCGAAGAAATGGGGCAATCTGGGGAAGATTGCATCATGATTCATATCTCACAGGTGAGGCTGACACTTGCTCTCCTTAAATTGCTACAGAGCAGGAATCAGCATGGCTGTGCCCTGGCAAAACGAATGAAGGCACACAGACCTATTAATCTTCAAAGGGCTTTCATTTTCTCCACATAAAGAGCAGCCTCGCTGGGCCAAAATTATGGTCCGCTAACCACATCAAGACCTGTGGTTTCCTAGTAAAGGCAGTATTTAAGGGATGTAGATGAAGGTTCTTAATGTATATTTGTACGCCTACCTGCACATTGCAAAACATCAGTTTAAAGCAGTAGAGCCTGTCCTGTGCAGACAGCCCTCACACTAACATCATTTAGCACCCCATATGGACATGCCTCCCACCCCACACCTTTGGAGAGATGATTTGGATTCAAGAAATGCCCTTACCTTGGGTTCTTCCTTTTCCAATGTGGTTTAAAGGCATTGCAACAACGCTGCTGATGAAACACGCATGCGCGCGTGCCCACGTGTCAAGGAGACAGTCCACGTGTCATTTAGAGCTGCAGGGCTCTTCTTTCTTTGCCTGTAGAAACTGCTAGGGGATAAAGTGGCGGGGAAATAACTAGAACGTGTAAACTAAAGAGAAAAGCCGCAGGGTGGTCATTAAGCTCAGGCGAGCAGCAGGCCTGCCCCTCGCACAAGCGATGCTGCGAGAACAGGCCATGGGAGGCAGTTCCCGCCGAGCAGAAAGTGGAGAGTGCTTCTTAAAAGAAACCGTGGCCTGTGATCATCTAGAGCCTGACAGTTTCTGAACACCTCCGCTAACGATACCTGACACAGGTCTTAATGCCTTACTCAGGCAGAAAGTGGACTTCAGAAAGGTGGGAACATAAGAACCATAATTCGCCACCAGCTTCCTATTTAATCGCTCCTGGAGTGGGCTATGGGTGGAATGTGCTAGTGCTCTGTACTTAGGGTAAACCATTAAAAAAAAAAGTATTTAAGCTTTTGAAATAAGTCTGCATTTATAGGTATAATCATGACTTTTTGGATTATGATATTTAGGGAAGGGAAGTAATGGGGAGTCTTAGATCCCTGAGAAAAGTGCCCTATAAATTCAAGGTATAATTATCTGGATCATTGTTGTCATTATTTCCATCTAGTTTCTAGAGGTATGGTTGGAAATAAAATTAATCTTGTAGAATGTAATCCCCAGGGCCATGAGACTCATAAGCCCTGGAAAGGAAAAGCATCCTGTTGCTGATGACTTCAGGGCTTGCCGACTCAAGACCTTTCAAACACAGAGCACACCACAGCCGTGGCACCATTCATCTCATTTTCCACAGCTGAGGTCAGACCCGGCTGTGTCATGTATTCGTGTCACCTGATTGAATTATCTCTGTGACTACTGTGGAGAATAAGACCAGAAATTATCCATTCAACTTCAGTTGATGGGACAGAGAAACAATTCATGAAGAAAATTTGCATTATTTCACTAAATAGAGGGAGAACATCTCATTCAGAGAGATGTCTGGATAAACCGCTGGGGATGAGGGCGGGTAAGCCAGGCGAGCATGTTCTAGTCATCAGAGGTAGGGCCTAAATGGTATTCTCAGGGCCTTTTGTTTGAATGGTGCCAAGTGTGCAGTAGGCACAGAGTAGAGAAGACTTGCTCCAAACATAAAGGGCAGGAGATTTGTAAACGTTTGAGGAAAATCTGAGAGATGGGAGGAAAGAAGCCAGTCTAGGTACTAGGGCAGGAAGGAAGGGAGAGGTCAAAAGAAGAAGAAAATCTTCCACAGAGGTTTAGCTGAAGAGGTCATTAGAAGCAAAAATATCTGAGGGGTTTAGGTTGGATGTAGGGTGAAAAAGAACTGCCTCTCCATCTTTGTTATGCAAGTGTTAGAAAATCTACATTGCTCTGTGTGTGTGTGTGTGTGTGTGTGTGTGTGTGTGTGTGTGTGTGTGTGTGTGAATTCCTTAGGACCACTCAGGGAAGTAATGCATCGAGGTTTTCTCAGAGCAAAAATGTGCCATCAGAGCACGAGGATTTGGAAAAAGCCAGCCTAAGTGTTGAAAAATTTCTTTTCAATTACTGAACAGAAAGCAAGCCAAAGCAACCTCGTGGGGGGCAAGGACAACCCAAATTGCATTAGATAATATCTGGCCTGAGAAAGAAAATACCAAAGTGCAATTAAAATGAAGGAACCTGAAGGGGAGGAAGGAAAGAACAGCATTATTTTAATTGTTATTATTGTGATTATTAATAATTATTTTTAAACAGTGATGTTGAATATTTCCACATGACTTAACTACTCCAGTGTTGTTACCGTTTTATTTTTAAACTTCTTTTGATTATCTGAGTCCATGATGTATCTGAACCCAGAACTCTCCTTTTATTTCTCTAGGGATTTGATGTTAAGGTTGAAATAACAAGCTTGGTGCTATCATGACATGCCAATTCAAACAGAGTGAGACAAGATCAAATAAATGATGGCCAAGTAGGATATGTAGAGATATTTATTGAGTTGCATCATATTCTGGTTTTCTGTTGATGTTATTCTCTTTGTTTGTCCTTAAAAACTAGGAGAACCACTCTGCTCATTCTATACGGAGGCAGCCTGTGCTCATTGTCTTTTTTTTTCAATTGCAGTTATTTTATTAGTTTTTACAGTATTAGTTTACACTATTTATTAGTTTACAGTATTTTATTAGTTTCAGGTGTACAATATAGTGAATAGACATTTATATACCTTATGAAGTGATCCCCCTGGTAAGTCTAGTAGTACCCACCTACAATCTGAAAAGTACCTTTGAGATGATTGACTTTCCAATCTCTGCTGGAGACTTACCTGTGCTCTGACAGTCTAGAATTGAGATGTAGCTTCTGCATAAACTCTTTAGGTGTTCACAAGGCTGACAATTTCATTTTCATGTAATTAAAAATCATTTCATGTGAGCAACAGGATGTTCAGTGGAATTTTTTCCATTGTCTCCAGAGGCTCCCAGTAGGAGAACAAAACATTTTAAATGGAGGAGCTAGACTTGCAAAGGGGGTGATCCCAACCTGGATCTGCCTGCTTTAGCTATCACCACCCACAGGCCTGTATTAAAAAATGGAGGTTGGATAGACTTTGGGGAAGCCATTTCCTTGGAGAGCACTTCCTAGGTGTTGCTGAGAGGGGGAAGAACTGAGTCCTTTGCTCCCCATTGTAAGTGAGGCGGCTTCAGGGAGGGGTCATTCTAAGATCATGACGTAAGTGTTGGTTAAGCTGTTGATGTTTGAAGACATGTTACTTGAATTATTCTTAAATAGTCTAAGGGTGGGAGCCTTTTGTGCGAGCTGCCCCTTCCTGGTGGCAAAGGGAAGAGAATCTCTGGGAAAGAGCAGCATTGGTTCCAGCTATGTCCTTACATCTAGTGTGGAAGCCCACTCAAGGGAACTGAGGTGGGTCAGCCCAAAAGGGATCCTTCCCAAAAGAACTGACTAGAGGAGTCACAGGCAGCTAGCTAGAGCAGGGGACTTGCTCAAGCTGAGTGACCTGCAGTTGGGGAAGCGCCGTACACGTGGAGCTCCAAGGAGTCTGCAGAAACACCAGTGAGACAACTTACCCCGCAAAGTGCCCTGACGATAACTACCATCTCATATAACCAAACCATCTCCCCCTGATCCTCTGTCCCTACCTGGGTCTGACCCTGGAGCCATCACAAGAGTAGCCAGTGAGTGAGGAGAAGAGCAGGAGGTAGGAAGAGAGAGAAGGCCAATCACTCCTAGACTTCAGGTTTCCAGCCCAGATTATAGGCAAAGGGAGATGCTTCCAATAGGCAAACTCCAGAGTTTTTGTGCTCTTGGATGGGACTTTAAAAAGTATTCAAATGAGATTGTTCTTTTGACTAAATGGGGCTGAGAGGCTGGCCCTAGGTGCCATGAATGCTGGGAAAGAGGAATGTCTGTTTGAACGGACAGAGGGGAAATTTTTCCTTCCCTCCCTCTCTCCCTCCCTTCTTTTCTTCTTTCCTGGTTGCTTTCTATTTGTAGCCTACTGAGTGAGTCCAGCTGATTGAATAAATTAATTATACTTAAACTGATAATAATCTGGTTTCCTTTCATTTCAACTTTGGCTTTATTCTTGTATCTGAAGATATTCACCAAAAAAAGTATTAATTTACCATATTGAATACTTTCAAAGATTTGAAAACAGCATTGGTAGGACCCTGAAATCCTTTATATCAAGGTTTCAAATCCCCTAATTCTCCAGCCATTTCTCATACAACTGTGTTTACATCCTCTGCCAGTCTGGTCTCCATCTTCTCACATTATTCTAGATTAATGTCATTCTTCTTCAAACCAAGGCCTGTCTTTGAAACGTACTCTGAGCATAGGTTAGCTTGTCCTGCCACTGAGCCTGTCATAGCACACTGCATAGGTATGATAAAACGCTAATGCGTTAGGACCAGGAAGAGTTAGCTTAATAATTATGAGAAAGCACATAATAAAAGTATCAGTTAATAATTTTCAAATAAATTAGTGATAAAAATAAAATTTGAATCAGATGTTATTTAAAAAATAAGGCCATTCTTCCATTTAGATGGACCAGTTAGTGGGCACCAATGTATGATTTGAAGATTTAAGATTATGTAAAAAGTGGTTTTGTTATACTAATGCCTAATATGCTAGTGATTCTCATCTGATGTTTGCCATTGACCAATTATGCCACTGGGAAAGTTCTGTCACATTCCAGTATACTTTTTCCTTAACTGTAACAAGCTGGGTGGGAGTTAATTAAATTGTCAAACATTTACATGTAAGTACTGAGTATGTTATTACAGAACCATATAAGAGCTGTGATTCTTGCCTGAAAGCAATTTACCAGTTAGAGAAAAATAGACAGATGTCCAACTCATATTGGTACCAAACAGATTGCGATAACATAAAAGAATGTAAACACCATGAGGGTACATATTAGCTTTCAAAAAAAATATTTGTTGAACAACTGGATGCAATGAGACTCAAGGAAGAAGCATTCGTGTTTCTTCCCATTTTATAATTCATTGAGTTTTGTACTTATTCCCATTTTAAAAGGCTTCTTCCCTTTGTGTAGCATTATTTAGAAATGTAACTATTCCTAAGGTGTAGCTTACTAGACATATAATACCTTCTTGTAAATCAGTTTAGGTCATTTTCACCTTGACCGTCATGTTGACCATCAGAGAGCTGGAGAATAGGAAGCATCTTGCTGGCAGTGGCAGGCAGACAAGAGGGAGAAAATGATGCTTAGAAAAGGGGATTGTGGACAGACAGATGTGAAAATTGTTTCTTCCTACCAAATTTCCTAGGGTTGTCCATTTTGTCTCACATCAGTGAACCCTGATTTGCTTGAAGTATTTGTCCCTCAAACCCTGCATGTGCTTTGAAATTCCATTCAAAGCCACAGGGATAATGGAGCTACAGCAGAAATCAAAGTTGAAAAGTTTTCATTCATAAAATAGAAACTAAAGAGGGCCGGGCCTATTGTTGGTAACACATTCAATGGGAGAATGGAGCCTCAAAGACCCAGAGGTTGGAGTGGGTGAAATAAGGAAGTGAGAGAATTTCATAACTGGGGTTTCCCAAGATTTTATAATTTTAATCACGTATGTGTCACAGGAAGTTGCGGATGCTGGCCTGACTAAGCAGGGCATAATATGATTTGATGCCATTGACTAAAGCATATATTAGAGAATCAGTTTAAGTCACATGGGTGCAAATGCAGAGGTGAGAGGCCAAGAGGTGTTATGATACATGTATCCAATTAAAAAAAATAGTACAGAGTAGCTTTTTGAATCCATGATGTAGTTTGGACATATGCAATTATATTATAAGCCCAAATGGAGGCACATATTGGCAGGAAAAATAAAAGATGTTATCTTTATCTGGTGGAACGTTAAAAAACAAAGTAATAACATGACCCTCTGTCAAGTAGAGTTCATTTAGCTCTAGGCACTTGGTAGAGAAAGTTAAGATCAGCGGGACTATGAGCTGTGCAGTGGATGGCAGTGCGTGTTACAAGTGTGTGATCATACACATGCCATGACACAACTCAAGGATGATTACAAACAGTCATTTAACCTCAGCCTTGATATGTGCAGCTAATAATTTTCTCATGAGAAATATATCCTACAAAAGTTAGTGTTCTTCATGAGTCCTGTGAAATGAAGCCGTTTTTTGCTCTTTACCTTTTATTATTTTAAATGTATGTAATCATTCTCAGAACAGTTATTCAGTGTCTTGATGGTTCCCATCCTTTACATTTCTACCTGCACTTTTTGCTCTTTTGTACCTCATTTTGGCCATTTTTATTCTCATCTGAATTTCACCTACAACTAAGCAGGCAAAAGACCTCAAATTAACTGACTTTATTATTTATTTAATCAAAATCATCTGGAGGGATGGCTGTTTAGGCTACAGGCTAAGTTTAGTCTTCTGCATGATTAATTTCAGTTCTTGTGCTTTTGGGTTTATTACTCATCACACTACATATTTATGGACTTTTTAATAAAGGTCATCTGGTTTCACCCTTTGAGGAAGCAGGAAGGCAGAAACTCCTACTTTGGGCATGGCATGCTCTTTATTTTAACCTTTGAACATGACATTTCTGATCCCAGATGTGGTTGGTATGCATCTGCTTGAACAGAAGAAGTATTGCTAAACCTCTCTTGCCCTTGTGAATGTAAATACTGAACTACTTCAGCTTCAGTTTTGACTGAGGCCCTAATACAACAGGTGCTCACTGTACCCATGTTCCAAAAAGGACATGCTCAACCATCTCCGTGGGACTTGACAGGGAGAGGGTGTTGAGGGGAAGGAGGTGTTTTCCTCTCACCTCAGATGCAGTGAGAGGAGCCCTAGACACCATTTCTGAGAACTTGAGGGACACTGAGGATTAGTGCTCGTCTCATGCCTGAGAAATCCGAGAGGTGGCATCAGCTTGAGCCGAGGAGCGCAGGGCTGCCATTGGAGTGTTTGGTATGTGTTATGGGTTGAGTTGCTTCCCCTCCAAAAGCTATGCCTGTGCGAGTACCCTAACCTGGAAAGCGGGTCTTTGTGGATATAATCAAGTGAAGGTACAGTAATACTGAGGTAGGGTGGGCCCTAAGTCAGTAAGACTAGTGTCCCTATAAGAAGAGGAGAAGAGATAAAGACATAGGGAGAAAACAGCCATTGATGACAGAGGCAGAGTTTGGAGTGATATGTCATGTCTACAAGCCGAGGAACCCGAGGATTCCTGGCAAATACCAGGAGCTGGAGGAGGTGGGGAATGCCTTTCCCTACAGGATCCCAAAATCCCCAGTGAGCATGACCCTGCCAATACCTTCATATTAGACTTCCAGTCTCCACAATTGTGACCCAACAAATTTCTGTGGTTTTAATCCACACAGTTTTGTGGTTCTTTGCTCCGGCAGGAAATGAATACAGCATGTCCTAAAGACAGCGAGCTTTAGGCAGATTCCCATGGACAGCTTGTGAGTCATCCGAGAGAAGTAGCAGAGGCTCATCTTAGATGTTCCTGTGGAGTTCTTGAAAGGGCGAGGACAGCTCAGCAGAAAGGTATTGGAAACACCCAGCCAGATGCTCCAGGGCTTAGAGAAGTGCCCTGAGCCATCACCCCAGGAACCTGCTTGAGAACTGCTAGTGACAGACGTTGTGTGATGAGGGTCTCCCAAGAACCAGGAATGCTCCCAAAAGGGAAACAGTCGGCTTTAAACCCCAAGAGAGCCACATGGGGGCCGGTTGTACTAGAGCTCCTGCCCCTTTTCTTATCCTCTGTCCTCTGTGTAGATCCTAGGGACCTTAACAAATCCACACAGGAAGCTGAGGGAAGACAGACCGGGACTCAAACGGGAGAAAAGAGGAAGAAGACATTCCTTCTGGCTTCCTCCACCGTGGGTGGTCCGTGTGAGTCAGGTGGGAAGCTTTTGCACTGAATTAAATAAATGTAATGCAGGGCTGGTAGCAAACTGGGCAGGACATAATCATTAATGTCCCAGAACTGACTGGGGTACTGACGAAGGCTTTGTCATTGTGTGAGCTTCATCAGAAAAACCATGGGACCTTTCCTAGATGTCATATAAGCTGGGAGTGTGTGTGTGTGGGGGAGCGGGGGGCAGGAAACAGGTTGGATGTACAGGCATAGTGTGCACAGGCAGACTTGAGAAGAGAATAACGCTGTTTTCCATTCCACCCTATGAGTCTTAGAAACCTTAAATATTATTTGCAGGAAAATTTCCTTTATTCTCACTAGAGGCCTATGGGAAAAGTGGCAAGGTTATTAGTGATAAATAACTGAGGCGTGAACAGACTGTGCACACCTGCCATAGAAGTGTGCTGCCTCTCCGATCGAGTTCAGTCACCGTTATTATAGATTTCCTTCTCTCTCCATTAGTAAGCACAAGGTTTATGAAAATATTAGAGTTTTTGTTTTACTAGAAATTCCAATAATAGTATTTGACCAAAAGAAGGAAAAAAACACTTCTAGAAAATACACAGTGTCTTGAAACTTGAGGGGTTTTTACTCTGATTGAAGGTTCTCTCTTTGACACTTTCCAAGACAAGAGCTATAGGTTTCTAATTGTCAATTTTTGGTGTCCTCTTGAGGGAAGAGCCTACCAACTATCACAGCCTTACTACGTGCAATCGGTACTTCTTACATTTCATTTTTATCACTTTCATTGATATATAATAAACTGAACATATGTAAAATGTACAGTTTGATAAGCCTTGACATATGTATTCACCTTTGAAACCATCACCACAATAAGGTAATGAACACACCCATTAATTTCCAAAAATATGCTAATATCCCACTGTAACCCTTCTCTACCACTTTTTTTATTGGAAGATTTTTATTTCAATTTTAGTTTCTTTAATACATATAGAGCTATTCATGCTATTTCTTCTTGAGTCAGTGTTGGCAATTTGTGCCTTTCAAGGAATTTTTCCATTTTATCTAAGTTGTCAAATGTATCACCAAAAAGTTGTTCAGAATATTTCCCTATGATTCTGTATTGGTACCCATAAGATCTGTATTGGTATCGTCTCTCTCATTTTTGCTATTGATAATTTATGTATTCCTTCCTCCCTAATCAATGTGGTTAGTGGTTTATAGGTTTTATTAATCTTCTAAAATAGCCAGATTTGGGTTGCAGTGATTCAGTTTCTCTATTGTTTGCCTGATTCCTGTTTCATTGATTTCCACTCTGGTGTTTGCTATTTTCTTTTCTCTGATTACTCTAGATTTAATTTGCTCTTCTTTTTCTGCAGGTGAACACTAAGACCTTTGTTTTTTTGTTTTTGTTCTAACATAGGCCTCTTAGTGCTATAAATTTCCCTCATATGTTGTTGGGCTGCATCACATAAATTTTGATATGTGTGTTTTCATTTAGTTCAAAATATTTTCTAATTGCACTTTTGATTTCTTCTTTGATCCATGAGTTATTTAGGAGAGTGTTGTTCAGTTTCCAAGTATTTGGAAATTTTTCAGAGGTCTTTCTGTTGTTGGTTTCTAATTTAGTTCTGTGGTCAGAGAAGATATTTTGTATGACTTGAGCTCATTTTAGATTGTCCCAGCTTTCTCCTCCCTACCCTGTGGCTTAGAAACTCTCTTTAGTGAGTAATTAATTATTTCCCGTTTTGCAGGGATCACTGTTGTTTGTTGTGCAGGGAGGTAAAACTTTTCCTCTGTCTTTATAGGGTCTCCAGCTGGGCCTTAGAATTAAGTTGCCATAAGACAAATCAACGGGAAAAAAGCTTACAAATTTTATTTTTACATGTACTTGTGAGGCATCAATAGGAAAACAAAGACCCAAAAGGTTGTCAGGCCTGTGTACTTATATACTAGGTTGAACAAAGAGTAGTAATTGTGGAAAAGTACCTAGCATAGATGTGGAGGCTAAAAGAAGGTGAGGGTTACTTTAACAGGATTTGTTTGTACAGGTTTCTCTTGGCCTCAACACCCTGTTTCTCACATTAAGCATGTTCTTTTCTGGGCGGCCAGATGGCTCAGTTGGAAAGAGGTGTGCTCTGAACAACGAAGTTGCTGGTTCCATTCCCGCATGGGATGGTGGGCTGCACCCCCCCCCACACACACACACACACAACTAGATTAAAAATGGTGACTGGACTTGGAGCTGAGCTGCCCCAATAAAGTAGAATTTAAAAAAAAAAAAAAAAGAATGTTCTTTTCCCCCTGGTACAGGGAAAAATTGTTCCTTTTGGGTTTTATCTCCTGCTTTAGAAAGAAAAGGGGAGGTCAGCATGCCCTTCTCACATCAGCTGTTTTTCACATACCTTTAGCTCAAAATAGTCAATATGCCAAACCAACGTATTTTGGGGGTAGCATGCTCTGAAACCCCTCAGTGCAGAACCCCTGATGTCCAGTGTCTTAAGAACTACTGTTGTATATATTCTGTCTAGATTTTCAGTTGTTTCAGACAGGAAGATAAATGTGGTCCCTGTTACTCTATCTTGTTTAGAAGTACAAGCGTACTTTTAAGTTAAATATCTTTACTATGTGCTTTCATTGAGGCTGGTATATCTGGGTTCTTGAGTTAGCGCTGTCTCTATAAACAAAACAGTGACAAAGTAACAGGATGAATCTATAGAAAGTGGGCAAAATATGTGCTTGGGTATTGTCTTCCAGGGAGAATCTAGAGTTAAGAAAAAAGATAGTGGGATTTACCAATGTATAGAATCAGACCACAACAATGTTAAAACAAAACAACAACAACAAAAAAGACTAATCAGACTCCTAAGGTCACCATGAATATAACACTGTAATTGACTGTAGAGATATAGTGTGTAAACAGGCAAGCTCAAACTGAGTCATAGGAAACATAGGGTTCTGGTTTTTGTGCAGCCACTGTCAGGTACCTGCAAGTGACAACTTATCTAAGTATCACTAATACAAATATGTTGGATTGAGAATAGATTTCTGGACAGCATTTACAGAGATTCTGATCAAATCTCTATTTTTATAATGCTCCATTTTTATAATGCTCCGTATAGGTTATAGTGATGCAAAAATAGTTTTGGGAACCACTAGTCTAGATGATCTCTTAAATTACTTTTCAGCCTTATTCTTATCTATCTTTAACTTTAGTCATGATAAAAGCTACCATTTGTTGAACACTTAATATGCGTTGCTGTGGGCACCTTACATGCATGGCCTATAATCAAACATTCTCTTACAGTGGATCTTATTATGCTTGTTTTCTGAAAGTTAACATTTCTTTCTTTGGAAGGCCCAGTAATTTGCCCAAGGCCACATGTAAAGTCTACTCAGAAATTGGTGAACTTAGATGTTTTTTGTAATCTGGCATCAAAACTGTGTTTTTCTATCTTTTCATGGTGTCTACAAAAAGACTGTTCCATGTATCCTTACTTGTTTTGCATTATTGGTTGATTTAAGTCAAATGTGAAAGATTATTTTGTAAAAAAAGAGTTTTACAAATTGTATAAACTCTTTAGAAGCATGAATAGAAGTGGCCTATTGGCAATGGTCAAGTAATTTTAAGATACTAGTCCTTTACTGAACTTAGCCTTATACTAGGCTAAGAGCTGTATTTCATTATTTCACAGATTTTACATATTCTTAGTGAGAATTGGTCCATTATTTAGTAATATTGTAAATTGAACACACGTATTGACTTATGCCCTTCACAATACCTTAAAAAATATGATACTTCATGTCCTTAGGTAATTTATACGCACTTAACTATTTTCATATATCTCTTCCCTTCAAGCCTCTTCCACTTACCATCCATTTATTTTTTTCTACTAGTTTCTTTCATTTCTTTACCATTTTTTTCCCTTTTCGTAATTCAAGGCAGTGCTTATGAGATGTCCCTTCTAGGGGCTTATTTCTCTTGTTCAATTTTAAAACACTTGATGTTGTTATTTCACATGAGAAATGGGCAGAAATATTCATGTCATCCAGATTTGAACAGAGTGAATGTGTTATATGGTTCAGACATAGCTGTTAACACCGTGATTCAGGTAAAGGAGAAAATGTTTGAATTTCAGAAGTTCTATCAAGGTTCTCAGGAAGAATAAAATTAATAAAAATGAAAAAAAAAAGCCTTTTTGTTGGTTTGCTTGATTTTTACCTTGGCCAGATTTTAAAAACTATTTCTAATCTTTATGTATAAAGTGCTTTCAGTATTTTGGGGGAATGCTTTGGATGTAGGTCACTGATTTCAATTCTCTTCATTCCCTCCGTTTCCTACCCAGTTGCCTTTGTCCCCCATCTCCCTCTATTTAATTGGAGCTTTTCTCAAACTTGAATTGATCTGAATGGAGTTACAAAGTGAAATTAACCAATTCCCTTGAAAGAGGTGGGGGTAGCAATACTTTAAAAAGCTTGTTAATTTCTCTTTTCACACTGCCTCCCTGCCTGCTCTCAGGCCTGGTTCGGAGCCCCTGGAGGAGGGGAATTAACAGGCGCCCTGAAGCTGAACCACTTGCTACAGCCTTTCAAGGGAATTGGTTAATTTCACTTTGCTGCTCCATTTGGAGCTGCTGGGGGTATTGGTCTTGAGGGAAATAATAGGACCTTGTGCCTGAAATCCCTTTACATTTTAAAATAAAATTCTAAGTTTGCTTATCAAGTTCAGAAATGGTGTTCACCCTATGCCTGTAATACTGGTTTACATACTGGCACAAACTATGTCTATTTTTTTCTTCAATTTTCATTTCTTAAGCCTGTTTGCTTCCAAATTCTTTTAGATTCCTAGCCCTTACTGACTGGGTTCCTTTCCTCAGTGTTCAGTGATTACATTTATCAGGAAGCAACAAATAGTTCAAATGTGTCTTCTTTCTAATACTGTTCTGACTAGAGTGCTCTTTCCTCTAAAATACTTTGGTTGGTCCTGGTTTAGGAAGTTCATCCGTGGTCTCTTAAGACTTCAGAAGCTTGCTCCATCAGGCCCACTTCCAGACTTCACCCAGAAGGCATCATAGAAAGGAATCAGATGGCCCCTGGCAGCTCTTAAAATACTCTCATTCTGGAATTCTTTTAACACTTCTGTAACATTTGCAAACTCTTAATTTCACAACCCACTTTTCCCCCAGGTTAATATATTCATTGAACGTTAACAGTTTTAAAGTATACTCTTGGGGCATTCCACCATTAACCTTTTTACTTTCTGAATCTTAACCATTTAGTAGTTCTCAGTTCCTTTCGAAGATATTTTAATGATGGGGTTTCATTTGTTTTCCTTATGGGGTCTAAATTTCCTTAGTTCTCATTTGTGGAGAAGTTTCATAAAACTCTTGCTCAGAGTTTCAAGTGAATTACTTTTGTGTCTTTCTGTGTATGACCCTTTAATTAGTTCCAGAATAATGAGAATGAACTTGATTTGAGATGGGCTTGCACAAGTTAGCATTCAAAAATATCAGTGTTTAAAGTTATTCTTCTTTCACCACCCACAGGCATTGCTGACAACCAAGGGTAGATGCTTCTTTTTGATACTCATTTACATGCATTTCTGTGGATCAATTACTGTTGAGCACTATTGTGTTGAGAATGTATTAAAAAAGTATTCCTTTTGAAGACATAGACAACTCCAGTTTTGACATCAGAGCCTCTGACAAGTAAATCTGTTCTCATTATACCAACATTTATGTTGGCTTGTAAAAATCCTGCAGGTTTACGATGCCTCACAGTATCCTTCACTACTTTCTCTTGTTTTTCAGCATAAAGCTGCCACTTCTACTAAAACAAGCTTGATAAAATTGTCTTATAGATCCAATTCATTTGAACAGAATCCTGCTGCAGACATTGCTTTCGCTTTACTGCTGGTCTTCTCTGCCTGTGTTAGAGAGTAATGCTCCAGCTAGAAGGATAAGGTATAGATGTACTGTACCCACAAAATCACCATTTATTCCTAAAGACTTAGAGCCTTCCATATCAAGACACTCATTCTAATGTGAATGGAGGAAAAATGCTGGTTTTGCACTTTCTCAGATGAGGCCATAGCCTTCCACCATTTACTGTCCTGACTAAGTAGACAGTAAGAAGAATAATAAACCATGGTTCATTTTAGATGTTAGCCCACATCCAAATACCTGAATGACCTTCTCTCAAAGCTGTTTTAATTAAATGATGTATAAAACACATGCCTAGAGAGTCATAAATGGCCAAGGTGATATTCGAGGCCGTATGGGAGGTACTCATTTCAAAAATTCCATGCTCTGCCACCTCTAATGATCTCTGACTCTTCATTTAGCTGAGAGTTGGCGTTTTCTTTGGGGAGGGGATGGGAGATTTTTATAAAAGTTTATTTGAGCCAAAACTGATGACATATGCCAAGGAGCAAGATCTCAAGTGTTCCTGAGAACTGGCTGTTTAATGAACAAATGCCTCAACTAATCTAGATGGCATTCTTATCATGGCCATAGATTTTGGTGGTGGATTAGGGAAGAAACTGACATAAGAAGGCACAAGAGAAGTAAAAGAATCCCCAAGAGGCCCTCACCTCTGAGCAGCCATGATGGCCTGGATGACGGCCCCGACTTCCTCTCGGAGGAGGACCGCGGACTTAAAGCAATAAATGTAGCTCTTCAAAGTGATGCTGCTCTGCAGGTGGGCATTTCTGATGCTCTTAGTGAGAGAGACAAAGTAAAATTCACTGTTCACACAAAGAGTTCATTGCCAAATTTTAAACAAAATGAGTTTTCCATTGTTCGACAACATGAGGAATTTATCTGGCTTCATGAGTCCTTCATTGAAAACGAAGACTATGCAGGTTACATTATCCCACCAGCAGCACCCAGACCTGATTTTGATGCTTCAAGGGAAAAACTACAGAAGCTGGGAGAAGGAGAAGGGTCCCTGACGAAGAGGAATTCACAAAGATGAAACAGGAACTGGAAGCTGAATATCTGGCAATATTCAAGAAGACTGTGGCAATGCATGAGGTATTCCTGTGTCGTGTGGCAGCACATCCTATTTTAAGGACAGATTTAAATTTGATGTCTTCTTGGAATATAGTCAAGATTTAAGTGTGCGAGGGAAAAATAAAAAAGAGAAACTTGAAGATTTCTTTAAAAACTTGGTTAAATCAGCAGATGGAGTAATTGTTTCAGGAGTAAAGAACGTGGATGATTTCTTTGAGCATGAACGAACATTCCTTCTAGAATATCATAACCAAGTTAAGGATGCATCTGCTAAATCTGATAGGATGACAAGATCCCACAAAAGTGCTGCAGATGATTACAATAGAATTGGTTCTTCATTATATGCTTTAGGAACTCAGGATTCTACAGATATATGCAAGTTTTTCCTCGAAGTTTCAGAACTGTTTGATAAAACGAGAAAAACAGAAGCACGAGTGTCTGCTAATGAAGACCTCAAACTTTCTGACCTTTAAAAATATTACTTAAGAGAATCTCAAGCTGCTAAGGATCTCCTCTATCGAAGATCTAGGTCATTAGTGGATTATGAAAATGCTAATAAAGCACTGGATAAAGCAAGAGCGAAAAATAAAGATGTTCCACAGGCTGAAACCTCCCGACAATTATGTTGTCAGAAATTTGAAAAAATATCTGAATCTGAAAAACAAGAACTCATAGATTTTAAGACAAGAAGGGTTGCTGCATTCAGAAAAAATTTAGTAGAACTGGCAGAGTTAGAGCTGAAGCATGCGAAGGGTAACCTACAGTTGCTGCAGAACTGCCTGGCAGTGTTAAATGGAGACACATAAGCCGCACTCCACCTTCTAGTTAAAAAGGGCTGCCTTCCTTCAGATTGTATTTTTGTTTTCTTAATGATGTTAGGCATTTACTGCTCACTGGAAACAAGAGAAACAGCTGACAAAGTGCATCTATTCTCCTTTCTTCTGAGAAACAATGGAGCGGTGCCATCCACAGGTGTGCCAGTCTGGTGAACGCCACACTCCTGCACCTGCGTGCTCCCCAGGGTAGCTGTCGCTCCTCGTGTGCTCCTCCTCAAAAGCCCAAAGTTCAGTCTTTCTTAAAGTAGCCTCTATAACTGTTTATTTTATGAATAGTATTCCTTATGGCTGCCAATCTTATTTACCTTAAGTAATTTCTGAAGTTTAACCCTTTCAAAAATGTGTTCTTCAAACAAGATAAAGATTGGCATTACCTTTTTTGAATTTTGTTTTTTAAAAAATATTTGTATACCACGTTAGCTCATTCATGTATCCTGGTAAAGCATCTTAATCAGACTTTTTGTTTGTTTGTTTGTTTTTTTGTTTTTTAGCTGAGCCATCCTGCTACCTGTTAGCAGCTCAGCGGCTGCTCAGCTCGGGCTGGACTCGCAGACTTATTTTTAATTAATGAATATTTCTTAGAAGTTTTGGGACAGACTTTATGTAACCTTTCTAAGTATGATTTCTGAAAAAAAGCAAGTGCATTAGTATGTTTGCCTTAAACTTGTAGACTAAACCAACTATTGTCAAATAAACAGTGATAACAGTGGAAAAAAAAAGAATCCCCAGGAGATGGAGGGCATCCTTGTTCCCATCAAAGCGATGACGTATTTGGTTGTGACTGCCAGTTGAAGAATGAAGGCTGACACTTTGTCCCCCTAAACTTGGGGGAGACCGAGTTTATATGAGTATTTCCTCGGCTATAAACCTGAGCTAATGGGCACATAGTTCGGCCCGTAATCAGTGCGTGTGTATCCTTTCCTGTCAGTTGTTGAAATCTGGATGTTTCCTGAAGTTCTAAAACAATGCTGGGGTCATCTGAGGTATTCCAGGAAGTGCTGGGCCAACAGAATGGCTCTTAGACCGGTTAGAGTGTCTTGGTTTCTTGTTGTTAGGGAAGGAAGGGGAAAGAATAAATAACTTGTCTGATTTCCACTGGTTATCTTGGCCCAGAACTGTCCCAACAGAGGTAGTGTTGGTGGCATTTAGGAACTCTTGTTTTCCCAGTCTTGACTCACAGCCTCAGAAACTCCTGGAGTATTCTGGGATCCTGGTAAGAGTTAAATATAAATAGTGCAGCAGCCGCAGGGGCTTCTAAGCCAGGTAATGAGAGAGGCTTCTCCTGTCATTACCTTTGCTTCAGTTGGCTTTAGCCTTAGAGCAAAGGGACATTTGATTCTCCTTGGTGATGGATTTTGACTCCTGAACAGCTCTGTTCCTTATGGAAGCATCTCTTCTTTAGATTGAAACAGTGTATTGGGAACTAAGGGCTCTAGCTTATGTTAGCATCTTCAAGCACACTTGAAAAATTATTTTTGATAAGTCTTTGGGCTTTGAGCATAGCCAGACACCATCTTCAAACACATTGTGCCAAATGGCATGACTCTAAAAATCACACTTGGAAAAAATGGGTGGCTTTTTATTATCAAACAAAGACATTTGCTTTATACTACGTAAGGATGCCAGACTAACCATGGGTCACAAATGGCATGTGATAATTTGTTTAATAAAATTCCATGTCTTATTTGTCACCCGGGTACAGAGTAAACCTGTATGTATATTTTCAGCACATTGTTTCAGTATTATACTTGTTTCCAGCATCTTTTAGAATTCTTCTTCTTAAAAATTTGCATGATGTGTTTATTTACTTCACAAGACAAGAAGCTAAAGAAAGTTAGCTTCTTGGAGTTCCTTTCCATGTATAGGACTCTAGCTCCAAATGGTATTTATCAAGCAAGTTATATATCTAGTTCAGAATCCTGCTATTTTGTTGATTTATAGAAAGAAATGAGTAGCTAGTAAATGGTTTAGCCATACACTTTATTTTTCATCCCGATGTGTGTTTGTAACCTAGGCTGTCAGGAAGATGAAATCGGGGGTTTGGCAAAGGTATTGGTCAGGGTATATTTAATTCAAAAGAGGTGAAAAGGGAAGAGTTAAAGTGATTTTTTTTGTATGCTGAATACGGCTTTTCTGCTGAACAGCACTGCGTTGTCTGGGAGCAACAGTTCTTGAATATTAAACAGAACCATTTTGTCTTGTCCTGTTGCCATGGAAGATGAGAAGGTGAATTTGGAAAATCAAACAGGAAAAGCCTTGAAGAAATCAGATTGTGTATATAAAGGCAATGTGCCCAGTGGTATTCTTTCTTGCCCAAAGTGTGTATGAGTGTGAGAGGAGCAGGGCAAATGGCCCTCCTTGCAGTGTTTTGAAGACAGATTGGAGTTGTTGTTATTGTCCTCGAGCCAGTGCAGGCTGGGGAGCTGTGCCCGAGGGAGGCAGGCCTGTGACTGGTGCACACACTGGGTCTGGGCATTGCCAGGTGCACTTACTACACCACCTTGGGGGCAGGGCAATTACGTTTTGCATTTATGCCACCATGCCTACCCATATTTTGTCTTAAGGAAGGAAATGAAAACAAATCCTTTATCTCCTTGGATCTGAAATCTTTATGTTATGTTCCAATAAAAAATAAGTTCGAGATCTCAGTGGTTTACAGCACTGACAGTTTATGTCTCAATCTGTCCATGTAGATTCTAGGAGAGCTGTGTCCTCTCCATGTATCTTTTTTTTTTTTAATTAAAAAAATTAAAGTTTTTTTTAATTTTTCAATTACGATTGACATTCAACATTATATTAGTTTCAGGTGTCCAGCATAGTGGTTAGACATTAATATAATTTACAAAGTGATCCTGCCACTGGTAAGTCTCGTACCCACCTGGCACCATAAACTCATTACGTATCTTCTTCATTTGGGATCCAGACTAAAGGAAAAGGCCTGATTTCAGGCTTGTGGCAGGAGAAAGAGCAGCAGAGCCATGTCATGGCACTTGAAGCATCTGCCCTGGTGATGCATATATGACCTTTACTGACATTGTATTGGCCTTGGTAAGTTACATGGTCAAGTGAAATGTAAATGAGGTGGCAGTGGACTATGGCTTTCCCAAAGAGAAGCACTGCAAGTCACATGGCAAAAGTTAGGGACATATAATCCTCTTTTAGGAAGGGAACTAAAAATAATTGGGGTGAATAATAGTATTTTCATCACTCCTAGTCTGTTTTTGGAAGCTTTTGGATGTCATACATGATAGTTTTGAGGGTGTGGGACTTTCTACTTAAGAGCAGAAGAGAGAGGCATCTCTTGGGCCAATTCTGTACAATTTCACAGTGCCAGGCATCATGAGTTATTATAAAGATGAGGAAAAGAGACTTGGCTTTTAGAAGATCAACATCTAAGTAATCCACAATTGTTTCCATATCTCATGGTAAGAGTATACCGTGATCTTTTAAAATGTATTTGTTTGCATAAAAGATCTTAAATAATGTATGGACCTTAAAACAGGCTGGCATTTTTGTTAAGGGGAGTACATCCAGCATTCATGGGTGGGAGTTCAGGGCACTGCCTCTTAATGACCAGCTTAGGTCTTCCAACTCTCGGCTTAGGGCTATTTTCCACCACCCATGTTCCTTCTCACCTCTGGTGCATTTTGGAGTTCTTCCTTTGCTGTATGACCTTTCTTGACTCTGAGCACTGATACGCACACTTTTTTTCTTTTTTAGAATCCTATTTTCCCCTCCTTTTCACTTGTGGACTCCTACTAACCCTGTAGGTCTAAGCATAGACACTCTTCCAATGCCAAGTCCTTCTGGACCATCAAAATTGTGCTTAGGTGTCCATCCTCTCTACCCCGTCAATCATCTGTACCTCACCTAGCATCAGTGCAAAAATTAAGTGCCTATTTAGATGTTATTACCACTGATCTGAAAACTCTCTGAAGATGGAGAGAATCCCTATTTTGTTACTTTTGTATTCTCAGTGCCTAGGAAAGCCTCTCGGCATACAACAGGGTACCAGAGTATATATCGGTGACTTAGGAATCAAAAAATGAGCAGACAATGATGAGGTTAATTTGTACTTGTTTTAGTAAACCCACAATGGACTTGCATTTAGAGAACTACGTTCAGTTCCAGGGAGCTGCATCCGTAGACTATTCAGTGTTGCTTTTTGTGACAGTATTTGACATCGAAGATTACATTAAACTTGATGTTGGTGTTTGTATAGATATTTTTAAATGTTAATTAAACACAGGACAAGGAACACTATTGCTATAAGTTATGAAATTAAGTGGTCGAGGAATGTTATAACCAAAGTAAGCCATAACAACTCTAGTTTTTGTTCAGGGGTGACAATGTAAAACTGGGGCTGCTGAACCTACTTCCAACTTATCTACCTTCTAGAACTATAAAATAATAATTTATAAGTGACCTTAAAAGTCCATTATACAACTTCTAATCAGTGTAAGAATTCTTGTAATGATATCTGTGAAAAGTGGCCCTCTAGCCACAATTTTAATTCTTTAGAACTATCTCGTCACCTTCCGATCATTAGAAAACTCCAAATAGAAATAATAATGATATTAATAGCTACCCTACCTGAGGTTCTCATCTGTTCTGAGTGCTGTGCTGGATGTTGAATATACATCATCTCATTTCGTTTTCACTGCAACCACATAAAGTAGGTGTTATTATCTCCATTTTACTAAAGGGTAAAAGCTAAGGCAGAGAGAAATTAAAAAAACAAGTCTAAGGTCCATAGCTAACCGTTACTAGTAATGAGATTTCACATTCTTGCCTGAATGACTATAAGATCCAAAGCCCTTCTTGTAGGACGTTATATAGCCCCTCAAAGAATGAATTTCCTTATATTAAAATTCCTTAATTTCCCTAACTTCATATATTCCATTTCCATTTGATTCTTTAGAGCAGTCCGGAGAAATCTCATTCCTCATTTTCAGCCCCATCCTTCAGAAATTTGAAAAAAGTTATTATATACCTCCTAACACTTTTCTCACTAAACTTAGACATCTGTTATGGTTTGAATTATGTCCCTCCAAAATGGATGTGTTGAAGTCCTAAATCCCAAGTACCTCAGAATGTGACCTTATTTGGTGATAGGGTGTTTATAGAAGAAGTAATCTAGTTAAAGTGGACACTAATCCAATGTAACTGATGTCCTTATAAAAAGGAGAATTTGGACACAGAAACATGCCTACATGGCAGGTGATGTGAGCATAGAAGGAGGACGCCATCTACAAGCCACGGAGAGAGGCCTGGAACAAATCTTTTCTCTACAACCAACCCTGACAGCACCGTGATTTCAGGAATTTGCTTCCAGAACTGAGGAAATACATTTCTATTGTTTTAACCACCAGTGTGCGGTGGCACTTTGGTATGGCATCCCTAGCCAACTAATACAACCATCTTTTAGAACACGGTTATCCTTGTGGCCTTTGAACAGTCATTCTAATGTATCAATATCCCACTTGAAATTCGATGCTAAAACTATAAACAGTTTATTTCAGACATGGTCTGACTTGTGAATAGAAGAGCGGAATCATTAGTTTAATTTTTTTCTTTTTTCTAGTTCCTTTTCCTCAATTAACACAGTCCAAGTTGCACTGAATTTTAACAGCTAAAACTATTGATTGACAGTGAGCATCTGCTTTTTAGACTCACACACAAATAGTGCTTTGAACCCCTTGAGGAAAGGAATCTTCCTTCACAAAGTTAGCAGCTAATTTATCATAGATACAAAGCTTGAGAAAAAAAATTACTATTTTTCTCCATCTTTTCTCTTTGATGACACAGACTGGAAATATGTCTTTTGTAATCTGCCTCAGACCACTAAACTGAGGATGATCTAAATAACGATGTGTTTGTAAATAACAAATATAAAACATTTGAGAATAAAGGAAGACAGTTTTGTAAAAGGAATGGGTAGTGAACAAAAGTATCTGCCACAACTATAGCAGGGCTCTTTCAATGAGCATATTAATGGTGGTAGCATTCTAGTTAAATATGTATTTAGTAATAGTAGCTTGAAAGCTGACTGGGTATTCTTAAGGAAGTATTATCTTTCCAAGCAAATGATTATTGCTGAGAAGGAATATATAAATCATGATGTTTATCCTTTCTTGGTAGATAATGTAACTTGGATTGTTTTAATAAAGGCAATAATACATTTTTCCCTCTAATCTGTCCACATTCTTTATACAACCACAAATATATGTTACACAATTTTTGTATCTACCGGTCTATCTGCCCACCAACACAAAGATTGGGTAACACTTCCAGCAACAATTCTTTTTTCTCTTGCAAAACTAATAGGTTACTTTCATGAGTATCAAGCATATGACTTTGAATTAGTGGTCCAAATGAGCTAACTGATTAGATTTCAAAGACATCCCATATAGAAACATTTATGGAATACAGGACCTATTGTTACAAGCATATTCACATGTTCACACACAGAGACATAAAGAGTGGGTGTATTTTATACAAATTTGAAATAATGTGACATGGTATGCTAATAAAGCCTCAATTATGAGCATGAACTAATGCAGATATAAGCTTTACGTTGTCAAATTTTCAAGAATTGCGTTGAGAGCCATTACATGAAAGGACATTTAAATGCATTGTAAACTGCGTTGGTGCTGTCGTCACAGAGTAATGCCATCTTTAAAATATGTGGCAGGTGGTCTTCTAAGATGACTGCCAGTGAGCCCCAGCTTGTAGTATTCACAGCCCCTTGGATGTGGGCTGGACCTCGCTACTAACTTCTATAGAATAGAATATAGCAAAAGAGATAAGATGTCACTTCAAAATTATTACAGAAGACTGACTTCTCTTGCGCTCTCTCTCTCTCTCTCTCTTTCTCTCTCTCTCTCTCTCTCTCTCTCTCTCTCTCTCTCTCTCTCTCTCTCTCTCTTTGTCTGCCTCTGCCTCTCTCTGCCTTAATCTCCCTCTCTCTGTCTGTCCCTCTCTGTCTTAATCTCCCTCTCCAGCTCCTCTTGCTTGCCTATTTTGATGAAGCAAGCAGCCATGTTATGAGCTACCCTATGGAGAGGCCCATGCGGCAAGGAACTGAGAGTAAACTCTGGACAGAAGCCAGGGAGGAAGTGAGGCGCGCCTTCCGGCATCCTGCCACCACCCTGTTCCAAGGCCTCAGGGAAGCAGGTCCTTCCCCAGCTGAGCCCTGAGGTGACTGCAGTCCTCTTGGCACCTTGATTACATCTTGGCTGTGAGAGACCCTGGGGCAGAGACCCTGGGAAGCCCCGCCCAGATTCCTGACAGACAGAAATCTGAGGTAATAAGTACTGTTGTTTTCGAGCCACTAAGTTTTGGGATCATTAGTGATGCAGCAATAGGTAATTCATTCAGTGGACAGATAACCACCACGTTCTGTTTTATTGTGAATGTAGGAGACTGTGAGATACGAGAGAGAATGCTGAGAAAAGCAAAAGCCAGCATGAAAGCAAAATTGCATTATACTGGCTTTGGAGTCAACCTTTCCATTTATTCTTCTGGGTAAATTGCTCTTGAATTGAGTGAGTCTGTAATTAGGTGTGATGCTCTGAAACACTCTAAAACATCCCGTCACTCTGAAGTGACTCAATTCTATATATTTCAACTGTATTTCTAAGATTACAGAATCTTATTGTTCTGTATAATCAAAAAGGACACTTTTGTTAGAACTCCCAGAAATCAAAGAGCCTTGCGCTTGAACTGTTGGTGCTGGGTGTTCGGGTGGTCAACATTTTTCTTATTTTCTGTTTTCAGCCCATGTGTCTTTTGCTTTTGAGTTTGGCTTTCTTTTGAGGCTGCATCAACAGTCAGGGAACCCGGATAGAAGAAGTGGCCATGTTTTGCCCCTTTAGCAGAAATTGTTCTTGGTAACTCGAGTTGAATGAGTTGCCATATCTGTAAGGAAGAGCGTGCTTCATTTGGCCTGTCTGTGAGATCAGGCCTCTCAGATGTTTAATTCATATGCTAGCCTTCTGAGGTCAGGATTATTATCCCTATTTAGAGGATCTGGAAACCAAGGGGAAAAGGTTGAGTAATTCATCCTAGGTTGCAGGAGGGATCAGTGTCTGAGCTAGGATTACGGCAAAAGCCGTGGACTCCTGACCTGAGCTCAGGCCGCCCATACTTCACACTAACTTGGCCTACTTAAAAAAGCCCTCTTCCTTCCCTCCTGCCCCCAGAGCCCTCCAACGAGTTTTAATTCTTGTCAGCAAATGTGAAAGAGGTCTACAGACAGTCTAGAAAATATACCAGACATTGGCTGTTTGTAGTTGGGCTTCCTTGTAGCTTAACAGGCAGTTTCTCCTCCCAGACTGGTTTTTAAACAGGGACATTACAAGGTGGTTGTTGTTGTTTTTCCTATGTAGCGCTATTAAAACAATTTAGCCCACCTTCACTAGTCTTCATCTTGTGCGTCAGAACTCTTAACAATTTAGGAGCAAAGGAAGCTGCGTGATAATGACAGATAATGTCAACAGACTTTGCCATACCTTTAGGATTATATGCTGGTGTCTAGCTTTCGTTCAGAATTCTTCCCAAGAAGGGCCTTTACATTTTGCACCTGCATTCATGTTGGTTTCTAGAGTAATTTGAGACATATATAAGGAGATACAAAATGTGTGTGTGTGTGTGTGTGTGTGGTATTATTGTTATTATTATTAAAAGTGATAAAGTCCCTGAGCAGTGAGCAGGTGTGAAAAACAAAGGGAAGTTCAGAGAAATATTTTAAGAGTGCTGGACTTCCAGATTTTTGCCGGCTTTGTGTACTTGGGCAAATCACTTAGACTCTCTGAAGGTACAAAGATGCTCCAAACAGCGCTTTCTCATGAAAGAGTTCAGGGCGGAGGGGAAGATGGATAGCTGTACCACCAGCTACGGTACAGTGTAACTCGTGCTACTCTAGGAACACAGAATTTGAGGAGCGTCAGGTAGGAACATTCAAGACCAATCTTGATTCTCTCTGCCTACAGACAGAAAGTATTTTAATTAGAAAGACCATCATAGTCCTGTGGTATAAAACTGCACAGCCAGTGTGAGAAGGGATAAGTCTTGACTGACTGGACCATTTGGGTGACCAGACAACTTGAGGGAAGTTACAGGAGATGAAGAGGGAAAGGTAGAAGGGGACAAATATGGGATCAGGCTAACAAGTCTAGACTATCCTGTGAGAAGAAGAGAGCTATTCATGAATACAGCCATTCAATCATTCATTTATTCAAATGTATAATCCAGGCACCACGATGGACAGCTAGCAGAGGCACAGAGGTTAAAGACACAGCGCCCATCAGAGGGAGCTCTCAGTGTGGGTGGCGGGATGGATTGAAATGTAGGCATGTAAACAGGCCATCACAGAGCAGTAGTGAGCACCACAAAAGATGAACGCATGGGGACACAGGGGCTGAAAGAGGGAGGATTGAATGTGGCCAGGGAGGGTCGGCTAAGACTCCCTGGAAAAGGGGGTGCTTCAGCTGAGTGCTGGTGGAGAAGTAGGAGGAAGGGAAGAAATAAGAAGGAAGGGGAAGGATGACCAAAGAAGGGAAGGAACCTGGGGCATAAAAACAGCATGGCGCCAGTTGAGAGACAGAGACATGATAGTCCGTCTTTAGCTTATTCATAAGGCTTTGTGGAAATGCTGTTTTTCCAACTCACCTCAGCATTGTGGAAACCTAAGGCCTATGGTGCACAGTGAGGGGTGCCAGTGAAGAGCAGTTTGAAAGAGAACAATAAGCAGCCGTCCTTCCTGTGAGCTACAGCAGACACCGTCAGAATTCAGACGGCATGTTACCATGCTCGGGAGTGTTCCTTGCTTGGCGTCGGGACAGTTGAACGTTCATTTGTTAAATTAAGTTCTAATGATATCTGCCTCTTTCAATTGCTTTATTGGTCAGGACATAATTTTTTATTCTTATCAAATTAATTGTAAAGCAAGGAACTGAGAGATAAGAAGTTGAGGGAGGGGGCGAAAGAGAGCTGATGCTGAAGGGGGGAAGAGACTTGCAGAGAACTGAAACGTGGGCAGACGGGTTTACCTGACACGTTTACCTGATACAGCGCATGGTCTGTGCATGTGCCTCCATTTAAAAAAATGAGCATAGGCACTCAAGCCTTCGAGGCACATTTTATATAGTTAATTATGAAAAATTTTATTTTCAGTAACTATTCTTCTCACTATTATCTTCTTCAAAATTCTATTTCCTCTGTGTTTTTTAAAAATAAGTTCACACTTTTCTCTTTTAGAGGGAAAATTACTGTGAAGAAAGCATATATTATTTATAGAGCAAGTACCATTACTATGGAGAGAACCTCATAAATCAGTAAATCACTGAGATTGATAGTAAAAGAATACACTGTTTTAACCAATAAAGCAATTGGAAGAGGTTTTTTTTTTTATCATCACGTCTTCATTTAACAAATAAAAGTTCAATTGTCTACGTTCAGTGATTGATAGTTATATATGTATTTCTCAGCCAAATTCCTTATTGAAGATGTTAAAATATTAAATACAGATGATAGTAAAAGTGTAACTCTATCTCCGTCAAATTCATATCCACTAACATTTATACACTATTTTTTCTTCCTTTGCTTTACACATGAGCATTAACTATTTTTGACTAATGTACTTTTTTTAGAGACCTCTTTTAGATAAAACAAAAACTTTTAGATGTTACCCCAATTTTAATAATTCTTAGAAAGTAAAAATAGTTTCTGCTTTTCTATATAAGCACACTGTTAATTTAACAATAAAAACATATTTGCTGTAATAATGTATCTACAGATTTCTCAAGTGGGCGAAAATGGAACCTTACTTAACATAAGGCTTTTCTGTGCGACTCCATGACGTGGTAAGAGGGCTATGTGTCTGGACATGACTTTCGACCCCACAAGGACAAATACAGTGAATGAACAGGAGCAGAAAGGAAATGATACAGTAATTCATGGGGAAGGCCTTTATTTAATTATCACAACAGAACTGAATTCATCTAAATAGTCTCGCTATCATGGGGGAAAAGTCTATTATTTGGTTACTTAATTTTAGAAAACGGAACTGTGGCCAAATATTAGGAAAAATTAAAATGAGAAGTTTAAAAGAAGCTTTAAAATCTTGAGGAATTGGGAAGCTTCTTAAAAGCACCTTATTGGAAATCCAAGAGAAATAGCTGGCACCTATTAAGAAGTCTGAGTTATTAATAAAATCCTTGTATGGCTAGGTTATGAAGTTAAAAAAAAAATCACTGGTTTTTTTTGGGGGGAGGGGAGTGTATGATGGATCAGCTAATTGAGAACAGAGGAAACTACAAAATGTGACAGAGCATATAAATTAGAAATCAGATCAATCTGTATTTCCTTAGATTTCATGTGCTTTATTTTTGTGGAGAACACAAAGAATGTAGAAGGTACGTCTTCTGAGCCAAGGGATCTTATCATCTACTTGGGGAAATTAGATGTACAATGAAAAACGCTGAAGAACAGCATAAAGTAATAGGGTGTTAAGAACATGATCGCACCATTTAAATTACAGCTGCTAAAGGAAAGATGGCTACACAAAGGCCATTAGAGAGGCTTCCTGGAAGAGGTCGGATTTAAGGATAGATTTTTAACGAGATAGAGCATTTGGAGTGATCAAAAGGAAGGGAAAGAGCATTTGTGTGTCAGGGTCAGCAAATAAATCAAAAGGAAATAAAAAAAACTTCTAACAAAATAATGGAAGATGAAAACATGCCAAAAGCAGAACACTCCATAGAAAACCAGAGAACTGACATTCAGTCCATGAGCACCGATTGGAGGCAACACGTGCCCAGCTCATTGCTAGCTGCGGTGGAGGAATATGGGAACCATTTCTGCATTTCAGAGGATCGCGTTCTTGTGCATGAGATGAGAATGATATTTGAAGACATTTGTATCATCTTACAACAGAATATAAACTTGTGCCACATGTTAATTTGTGTGGCGCAACCTGACATTTAATAGTTTGGGAAACGGAGAAAGAACCAGAGTGAGAGCCATGGTTTCTGCAAGGAAATGTGATGACCCGAGCTTTGAAAGATGGCTGGAGCTTCAGTCGGTCACAGAGCAGGGAGGTCATTTCTTGAAATTAGGTAAATTTATTATTAGGCAGCTATCTTATGGGAGATTGCATATATAGAGGATCCGAACTGAATTCTTTTGGAAGTCATTTTTTTTTTTTAAAGATTTTTATTGGGGAATTGGGGGGATGGGAACAGTGCTGGGGAATTGGGGGAAGGGGAACAGACAAGTTGCTGTCGTTTTTTGTTCTTCAGTCTAGTTGTGGAGGACGTTGCTTCCCTGGCCCAAGTTGGCACCATCATTGCGCTCTTCCCAGGTGAGGCAGATCAGTCGCCGGCTTCTGGATGGCCACTCACTGTGGCAGCTGGCCGCTCACGCTGGCTCCTGGCTATATAAGGTAGCCCATGGCAACCCAGTGCCACAGGGGCTGCAGCCTACGCCGTCGCCGGCGACTCATGGCAGCCCAGCTCCAGGTTGAGCTGTTGTTCAGCATCTTAGCTGCGGAGGGCAGTGTCACTGGCCCTCATATATGGGATCCAAACCGGGGCCCTCTGGCGTCCCAAGCCAGTGCTTAACAATCGTGCCACTCAGCCGGCCCTGGAAGTCATTTTATGCCTTGTATTTTTCAACTCAGCAAGAGAGAAATCATTGATTATGATAAGTAGGTAAGCATTAAAGCCTAAGTAATAAAACTTGTTTAAGACAGAATATTTGTTTTACTATTATTATTTATTATTTTTGTCCTTATTATTTTAAAAATGTGTTTTCAGTAAAATTTGACTATAAGATTTAGGCAAGGTGAACAGAGTGTGATGGGTATTTTCAACTGACTCTGACATACAAGCACACATATTCAATTTAAAAAGCATGAAATACCTACTGTGCTCACAGCAGCCGGGAGATGCCCTGTAGGAGAAAGTGAGATTGGGGTCACCGAAACCACAAGTGGTAAGGGCGTAGCTTCATGACTAAACTAACATTCCATTCCTAAGAAAATCTCAGATCTTGTTTAGTGTTTGGTCTTCAAGCACAAGATGATGAAAAAAGAAACTCATCCCCTTTGGATACTCTCTAGCATATTCGGAGGCACCTGTGATTTTTATTGTAGCCTCAAGTGAACATAGTTCATAATGAGGGTTAGAATTGCTTCTGATAAGTGAAAAATTACAGAAAGAAATTGTAGCCCTTCCCTCCAGCCCCCAGGTAGAACTGAGTGGCTGGCGCAGCAGGGAGGGGTGGGTGGAGTGGTGAAGTTTCTGTGTGATGGCGAAATCCTGTTTCTCTCCCTTCATTACAGACTCCATCCACCAGTAGTGCTGGACAGTGACTGGACCCCCTTCTCAATCACTGACTTGGAAAGTGCTATTTTTCTTTGTTCTCCCAACTCATGACAAGCTGCTGAATATTACGGGGCATTGATATAATGTTATGTAAATAACCATAACATTACTTTAGATAACAATCATTTCAAAGCATCAAGAAGACCTTTGTATTCTACTGACAGGAATATTTAGGACCAGAATTGAAAACTGGCAGGCTTTAAAGGCTGTAAAGATCAGGAACCAAATTCCCCATCCACTGCTTTTGCTCTTGGGTAAGTGGTTGACCTCTGTTAGCCCGAAACTTCTGGACTGTTAATTGACGTTAATAAGCCTGAACTCATAGGCTTGTTTAGAGAACTACATGCGATAACCAAGGCGACAGTCCACCCACCTCGGGGAATGTGCAGTAATTATTACTTCCCTTCTCCTACTCAACAAAGTATAGGTCATGAAAAATTGGGATTGTCAGCAGAAACTGGAGGTTACTGCCAGCCAATTCTAGCCTAAGAGTCCTAGGTAATAAGAATGACATATGAAAGAGGCTATCTTTAACTACTTTTGCCACTCATTTTTATAAATCACACACTTCCGCCAAAATCTTTTGATACTTCACCGAAGGGTGAAAAGTTATCATTAAACAGGAGGAGTTGTGCTTTTAGAATTAAGCATGGGTAAAGCCTGGAAGGGCACAGATGGCTGAGTGTTAAGAATCCCGTTTGCTAAGTGGCTCACTATGGGAGCTTTGGGAGAAAGGCTTTTTCATAATTTTCAACAGTTGGTGATTTCCCCTTCAAAGCAGGATCTTCAAGGGGAACTGAATATAACAACCTCTGTCTCATTCCACTTGGTATCTCATTTCTCTTTTGTTTGCAAGGTATTAATTATTAAATGTGGTTCATATTGATAATTATACTGCATCTTACTTATTAATGACTCACTGTTCAGCTTAAACCTAATATCTCCAGAGGTTCCCAGGTCTCTGTTTTTGTTTTTTTTTGCAGGTCATTGCTCTTTTTCTCTATGCAGGACTGAGTGCTGGGAAGGTTTCAAGCTTTGGGCCTTAAGGTAGATGGGCCTTGATGGTGTGATTACCCACGACACAGTTCATTACCACTGATAGAGTCACCCATGCAGCCAAAGAAAGAAAAGTGGGCCTGCAAAAGAGTGATCTAATAGGCAATAAATTATTACACCAGGGAAGGCAATCATCTATAAGGACAGTAAGTGACCAGAACCCAACCGAATATATATTGTTTTTATTTTGCCTGAAGTGTGTGTGTGTGTGTGTGTGTGTGTGTGTGTGTGTGTGTGTGTGTGTGTGTGTGTGTGTCCTTTTGGTCGTTTTTCAGAAGGACAGTTCTCATATTCAACCCAACCTTTACTTTTCCATTTCTTCTTTGTGCCGTATCACTGTAGCTATGACAAGAGATACAAAATAATCAAGGCAAAAATTGAATGCACGCCTCATCATGCTGTTTCCTAGAGTCCTCACTTCCTTGTTTAGGCTTCTCTCAAATGGAGACTTAGACCTGATTCCTCATATTCAAGATTTGAGTGACACAGATCGCAGATTTACATTAGGAGAGGATAAAAGCTCACTGACTTGTCCCACAGGGGACAAAAATATATCCTAACAGGAAAACAGTTTTTAATTTTTTAATATGGGTTTGAGAGAGAAAGATTTAATTAACACCAACAAGCCCCTGTAAACCTCAGGTCTACAAGGCCACATGCTGCCTGTGCGACCAAGTGGAATTAGCGGTTATATTCAGGTCCCCTTGGAGGTCCTGCTTTGAAGGGGAGATTACAAACTGTGTAAAATTATGAAAGAGCCTTTCCCCCAAGGCTCGCATACTGAGCCACTCACTGTGGGACAGTGTTTTTGGGGCTTGGTCTCCCTAAATCAGGAATCTTTCCCTCAGAGTCCCGTTCCACTGAGCAGACAAGCTTTTCTGCCCTGGACCCGTGAGGGTTCTCTAGTAATTATTTTCCTGTGGTTTCCTGCTCCCAGAGTTCCCCTCTTTTGGAGTCTACTCCCAACATCTCCAAAGTAACCCTTTCTGGATGTTCACCTCAAGTGACAAAAATGCTTAATGAGCCTTTTTTCATGCATGAGAAAGAAAGCACCCCTGTGACTCCAGGGCTCAGAGATTTTGAGGCTCCTATCCACTCCTGAAATTAGAAAAGCCAGCATCTTTCATCCAGGTAATTACACGTTGAAGCCTCTCTCTTATGCGTACCCATAGCGTCCTCCCCACTCATCCAAGGTAAGCCACCATCCATGGGGTGCATTTAACATTATTTTTGTTGTTGTGGGGGCCGGTAAGGGTGCTTGGTCAGGAATGGGAGGATATCCTTTTGCGTTTTTTGTCTAAGAGGTTGAATGTATTTTAAAACATTTAATTTTAGAATGGTTTTAGATTTACACAGGGGTTGCAAAGGTAGGACAGAGTTCATGCCCGTTCATTTCCCAGTTTCCCTGGCTGTTAACATTTTACATGAGTATGGTCCATTTGTCATGCCTAAAGAGCCAACATTAGTATATTATTTTTATTTATTTGTTTGTTTTATTCTTGTTTCCTCCCCCATTGGTTTTTTTTATAATTGTATACATTTTTATACATATATAAACATATAAGTGTACAACATGATAATTTGACATCTGTTTACAAAGTGATCACCCCCCAAAATTTAGTTACTACCCATCACCATGCAGTTGACCCCCCTTTCCCATTAGGATATTATTATTAACTGAGCTCCGTACTTTATTTACATTTCACTAATTTTTTCCCTAGTGTCCTTCTTCTGTTTTAGGATGCCCATTAGATTGAGTTGTCATGCTTCCTTAACTGTGTGTGACAGTTTCTCGGACTCTCCTTGTATTTGAGGACCTTGACAGTTTTGAGGAGTACTTGTCAGCTATTTTATATACTGTCCTTCAGTTTGTGTTTGTCTGAGGTTTTTCTCACGATCAGACGAGGGTTATGTCATTTGGAAGAAGGCCACAGAGGTGAAGTGCCGTTCTCATCACATCAAGTATTCTTGCTATCAACAGGACTCACCACTGGTGACGTTAACCTTGATCACCTGACTGAGGAAGTATTGCCTGGTTTCTTCACTCTAGTACTCTTTCTCCTCTCTCCCTTTTTCAACTCTACTCTTGGGAAGAAAGTCAGCAAGTGTAGCCCGCACTCAAGAATAGGGACTTAAGCTCCACCAAATTATTCTGAATTCTTCTGTAAGGAAGATTTGTCACTTCTCCAGGTCCATTTTTAACACGAGACACAATTGCTTGAATACTATTATGCTCCCAAGAAATATAGTCTTCAATATATATATATGAAAATTATAAAAATAGGCTGTGATATTCATGACCCATTTAGTTCCATATATGGACTAAATTCAATGTTTTAAAACATTTTGGTTAAAATAACAACTTTAAATCTTTTTCTGAAAGCATTCACATACAAAAAGTATAGGAATCTTAGATAAAGTCAGACGTTTTCTTTTTCATCCCCATTTCAGGGTTTATAGAGGCCTGTGTTTTCATTGGAGCAGGCAGGCAGATTTCAACAGTGAGGGAATATTATTCTGTACTTCGGGGCATCTACAGGGAGACATGTTTAGATGGCTTATGCCTGCTGGGAGCTCTGTTGTCTTCCCTGCAAATTCAGACACCCAAAGAGGTGTCTTCCTTGTGCATGGTAGTCACTGTATTTGGATTGGAACAGTATGGCCCATGTCAGCTGTGAGAGTGTGTGTGTGTGTGTGTGTGTTTAATTTAATTTTGATTTAGATCAATAGTTTTTATTTCACTTAGGGTAAGAAGACTCCATGTGTTTTTGGAAACAGTGATAAGTAAATATTTTTAAATGACATTGAGTTGATGAGGCTACATCAAAACTAGGTCAATTTGTTTTTTTTTAATCTAAAATGTTGCTTTTAAAGATAATTAGTTCTGTCCCATAATGGCATTTCAAGTGTTTTATAGATAATTCCTAAAATTGGAAACGAAAAGTTATAAATTTTGAGATAAGAGAAACAGTTGTCTTAAAGCAAATGATTTAAAAAAAAAAGATGTTTTTTACATTTTTCTAAAATGCATACATCCTACTGTAACATGTTTTTGCATGTGCTGTGCAGGTAAATTGGCTCTCTGGGGGATCAAAGGCCCTGATTTATAGCATTTTTTGATTTCTCTGTTGTAGATACTCCCACTATGGCTGGTCTTACCAACCATTTAACAGCTGCCTCATAAAATTCCTGAAAACTTAGCAATTAGCTTTGAGGAGTCCATTAGAGTAGGTTCCAATACACCTACAAAATACTTATTTCTTTCTCTGAAAAAATGAGAATATGGGACCTGCCTTGGCTAATTAAAATTGTTCACATTTTCTTCTTTCAAGTTACTTTTCTGGTCCTGGTCAGTGTTTGTTGCCCTAGCAAGGATAGGGCGGTACCTTTCTGACCGTGTGGGAACTGAATGAAGTAATGGAACAGTTGTGACCTCTGGCTTGCCCAAAGACTTGTTAAATGAATTGCAGCTGGTCTAAGTGCACAGTTGAAATCATCCTGAGTAACCCCCCACTCCCCCACCACCACCTCCGCCCCAGTTCTTCTCTTGACTTCTAAGGGATTTTCTTTCTTTAGGACTAGGCTTACAGTATCAGTGGAGCAAGGTCTCAAGCAAAAAACCCAACAACTAGATTTGGGACTTGAGTGCGGTGCTGTCTCAATGTGAACATGCCATCAGTTGCAAAATCTACCTCTGACTTATTTCTCATGGAAAAGAAACGACGTTAAATAAACTCATCAATCCTAAAATGCATCCTCTTTCAGAAAGGGGTGTATGTGAGGGGCAGGGGAGGGTGAAATTAAAAGGATACATCATGGAATTAAGGAAACAAGGCGGATAGTGCTATACCGATAATTCTGAAAACTTTGATGTAACATGAATAGACCTATCCTGGGATTGTGTTTTTTTCAATTGGGAGAAATAGACTTTTTTCTCCTTAAATAGTGTCAAATCATTGCAACTCTGTGTCACATCGATTATGGATACTGTGTGAACTCCAAAATTCCCCACTCTCTCCTATCAGAAAATGAGTTTCGTAGCAACTTTCCTATTCTTGGCTTTCTTTAAAAATGTCTTATTCCCTCTCAGTTTAAATTGCTAAATAAAGCTGATGACACAACTTAGCATCTCATGACTAGATGATGGAATGACAGCACTAAAGCAACCCTTATTATGTCATCGGAACCGGAACCACATAATTACGTGCCTGAAATTGGCATTGTTACCTTTAAGGTAAAACCACAATTGAAGACTTGACAATGGAAAAATCTGTATTTCCCTTTCTTTTTTGTAACTGGCATTTTTGTGTGACATGTTTTAAATTTCAAGATTCCTATCTCTATCTCTATTTTTTATCTCTACCTGTCTCTATCAATCCAAAAATTGATTGATCTACTATAGTATTTAAGGTGAATGCAGGAACACAGCTACAGATTGAAAGTCTGAAGCATAAAAACAATATTTCTTCTGTTCTATGTGCTGCTGTTACTAATATCATCTTGTCCATTAATGACATAATAAAAAAGTTACTTATTCTTTACTCTTTTTTTTGCTACTGATGTTTTTCTTAGCTGAGAGCCTTATTTTAGCCATTCCCTAAGTTTTGGCATATTGGGCGAGGTGAGGAGTGTATTAGGCATCTATAATACTGGCAATGTGGGGATTCATTTAAAGGAACACAAGGCGAAAATTAGATTAGATTAAACTGATTTTATTGGTAAACTTTGAATTTATGAAGGCAAGGGAAAGATATTACTTGGTGAACACGTTATTAATTCAGTAAGCATGCCAGCCCTGGGGTTAAAAAGATAATAGGAGTAGAAGCTTTCCTCTAGGATCTCCCTGTGTTCTGGAAAATGTAGTAAAAATATAAATTTCAGAGCTCTACTCAGACCAAGAATAACAGAATCTCCAGAGGTTGAAACTGAGCATATATTTTCAATAAACCTACAAATCTGTTTCTAGTGATGTTATCATACAGCCATGTTTAGAAATCTCTGGTTCGTATCATATATAATCCGAAGAGTAAGTCAAATTAGCATTAGGAGCGCCTATTTTCTCTCTATGTAAACAGCAAATATATCCTCTCCTTTAAAAAAAATTTCTTTTCTTCCAGCTTGAAGTTTTACTACAGAAAAACTTTCCATTTCCAACTCTGTTCACAATTATTCTGAACACCCACTCTGACATACTTCCCACCCTTCCCCACTCTTACCTTTAGAGAAACTGTTTGCAGTTGGGGAAATTCAACTAGACAGAAGTAATTTATTTAGCCCTCAGCCAATTCTGTATTGCTTCTTACGTTGAAACAAAGATGATCATTTTTATGCAGTCTCCCTGCTGCTCCTGAAATCCGTTCCCTCCTTAATTTAATGAGCTCCTGCTCCACAATACACTAAGCACAGGAGAAATATAAAGGTAAATACAACATGTGCTTTCATTCCATTGGGAGAGGTCAGTGTGATTTAAATATGTATAACTTGAGGCAAAAATCATAATAATAAGCGGAAATTCTTCAAGGCTTCTTGGGTACTTTCTCTTTTATTTCCAGATAAAACAACTGATGACCCTATCTCACACCCTGTGAGGAGTTCAAGGTCATTTCTAGTGTTTCTAAGAATCCCTGCTGCCACTGACCATCTCCTCAAGGATGGCTGCTTGCATCTTCCACTACAGCTATATTCTGAATCACTTTTCAACCCCTGCCTCTTTCTTCCTGGTTCTCAGGGCTTTACCCTAAGGGTAGAGTAGACATTTTCTCTTCGTTTCCCGAAAGAATCACAATCATAGGCTGCTGTGTTGGGTAGCTGAAAATCTAGAAACAGTAGAAGTTCATTATAGTGCAGAACAAGGGACCAACTAAACTTGAATATCAGATGTTATTCTGAAATTCCTTTCTTTGATCAGACATACCTGTATGGAAATCACGCACTCCTTGCGTATTTTTTTGGGTCTCAAACTTTTCACAGATTGATGGGCTCACTCTTACACTAATCAGAATCCACCTCTCATCTCTATTTCCTGAATGTTAGAGAAAAGTTTCCAAGTCACCGGCTGGAATAAAAAATTGGTGATAATTAGTTATGCAGAATAAATTTGCTCGTTTTAATTCCAGCTTCTCTCCTCCACACCAGTTTCAGAACCAGCCGTGGGACATACAACCAATGGGCCCAGACAAATGTCTTACAAGCCATGCAGTCTCCCTTCAACATCCATTGTAACAGTAGCAACTTCTCTTTCTTTGTCCATTCTCTTATAGATCAAAACTAAATGCCATAGGGATGTGTAGCTTTTAGAGTGAACCATAAAACAGAGAGGGAGGGAGAAAGGGAGGGAGAGGCAAGTTTTTTGACATTGGGGACCATCTTTCTTCACTATATTCCTCAATGCTAACGTAGTTCCTGGCACGAAATTGTCATTCATTATATACTTGTTGAATGAATAGATAATTGAATGCTAAAAAATGTGTGTCCGGCTATTCCGGCCATTAAATACGAATGCCAAATCATTTTCGAAGTCTAGGAGTTATTGGACAGTTGTGTGAGCTGAGAAAGGCTATGTGGTGGGGTGTGGTCTGTACTTGAGCAGGCAATTCATTTTTCAACATAATTAGTTATTTAATTGACCATTCATGTAATGTTAATGTCTTTGAATTCCTAATTAATCTCCAGTTTATTTAGAGCATTTTATATTTATACTTCCAATTCTAATTTAACAGTAAGTGGCCTTGACTTTTGAAGTGTATTTACCACTAAGCGCACACCTGTGCATTCACACAAAGAACTAGGGGGATTAGAGATAACATTTAAAGAGCCATGCTGGCTTAAAAAAAAGAAAAAATTAGATGGATCTGAGTTCACAGAATTTTATTTAAAAACATGGATTATTCAAATTTTTAGGTTCTTTTTGTAGACCAGGAGTTGCCACACTTTTCCTGTAAAGGGCCAGATAGTAAATATTTGGGGCTCGGTAGACATACAGTCTCTGTCCCAACAAATTAATTAGGCATTACTGTGTTCCACTAGAGCTGTATTTACAGAAATAGGCAGTGGGATGAATGTGTCCCATGGGCCCAAGTTTGCCAATCCCAGATCTAGACCCTGATATGTAATTTAGATTCATCTGTTGCCAGATAACGAGGACCCTTGCTTTTAAGTTTGTCTTCCTTTATACACAAGTGCTCCTCTTCTGTCTTTAAATATATATAGTCTTTTGATCTTGAACAAAGGGTTTCTGGTTAAGAAACTGCTCTTCTGACTCTCATCTTGCCTGTCTCCTTTCATACCTGCAACCATCTGTTATTCCCTCATTGTTTCAGGTATTAATTGCTTAGAATCTGATAGAAGTCAGCAGCCCAGTTTTCATATTCCTCTTGTACCTAGCACAATAAAAATCCCTATAGCTCTTTTTTCAGTAGGTTTTTAAAGTAAATGTTTAAAACGTGAAATATAACAGACTTCAATACAGAAATATGAACAAACCATAAATATGCAACTTGAATTTTCAGAGAATACTTCTTTGTTTTAAAATTTCCATTTCCCAAATACTTTGGACATGGTCATAGTACTTAGTTAATATAGCAAAGACTATGGAGCCAGATTTCTGGGTTTAAAACCTGATGTATACTGACTAATTCAGTGCTCGGGCAAATTATTAATCTCTCTGTGCCTTGGTATTATCACTTATAATACACAAATGGTTATACTACCTATTTCAGAGGGGTTTCCCCCCCACTAGCTTTATTGAGATATAATTAACACTTAACATTGTGTAAGTTTAAGGTGTACAGCCTGTTGATCTGATACACTTAGGCACTGCCAAACGGTCCCCAGAGTACTGTTAGTGAACACATCTATAATCTCATATAATTACAAACATTTAGGATCTACTCTCTTTAAAACTTTCAAACATACAATACAGTATTGTTATGGCATCTTATATAGTTATAGTCACCATGCTCTACATTAGATCCTCAGAACTTACCTTCTAGCTGTAAGTTTGTACCCTTTGACTGACATCTTACCATTTCCCTCACCTCTCACCCCCTGGCAACCACCATTCTGTTTCTATGAGTTCAGCTTTTTTAGATTCCACATGTGAGAGCATATGGTATTTATCTTTCTCTGTCTGGCTTATATCACTTAGCATAATGCCCTCTAGGTTCATTCATGTTGTCACAAATGGCAGAATTTCTTACTTTCTTATGGCTGAATGATATTCTACTGTGTGTGTGTGAGTGTGTGTGTGTGTGTATCTCACACCTCCTTTATCCATTAACCCATAGATGGATACTTAGGTTGTTTCCATATCTTGGCTCTTGTGAATGATGCTGCAATTAACATAGGGTTGCACATATCTCTTTGAGACCCCAATTTCATTTTCTTTGGATATAGACCCAGAAGTAAGATTGTTGGATTACATGGTAGCTTCTACTTTTAGTTTTCTGAGGAGCCCCCACACTGTTTTCCATAGTGGCAGCACCAATTTGCATTCACACCAACAGTGCACAAAGGTTCCCTTTTCTTTAGATCCTCACCAGCATTTGCTATCTCTTAGCTCTTTGATGATAGCCATTCTAATAGGTGTTAGGTGATATCTCGTGACTTTGATTTCTCATTTACGTAATTAGTGAAGGTGAGCAATTTCATGCATCTGTTGGCCATTTGTATCTTCTTTAGAAAAATGTCTATTCAGTTTCTCTGCCCATATTTTAATCAGATTATTTTTTTTTTGCTTGAGATGGATGAATTCCTTATATATTTTGACATGTAATACTGCTTCTCTTTATGCTGTTTATGTTCTTTTAGAAGCTGAATTTGTTGATTTCCTTTTGGAAAGTGTGGCATGAAATTGTTGAGAAGTTAATTTCTAAATTCAATTATTTTCCTTAACTCCAACTTATTTAATATTGTTTGCAAACCTGGGTGATTTTATATCCCATTGTCATGTATATTAGCTTTCTATGACTGCTGTAACAAATTACCTTATTTGGTAGCTTAAAACAATACAAATTTATCATCTAACCGTCCGATTCTTAGACTCCTAGAGGTTAGAATTCCACAATGGATCTCACTGGACTCCAGTCAAAATGAGGGCGGGGCTGCCTTCCTTTCTGGAGGCCCTAGATGGGAATGTGTTTTTTTTTGCCTTTTCCAGCTTCTAAACGATTCCCACATTACTTGGCTCCAGCCCCTTCCATTTTCAAAGCCAGCAAAGGCCATTTGAGTCTTCCTCACATTGTGTAATTCTGACACTGACTCGACTATCTCCTCTTTCTCCTTTGAGGACCCTTGTGATTAACTGGGCCCAGGATATTCTCCTGTTTTAAAGTCAGTTGATTAACAATCTTAATCTCATCTGCTCACTTATTTCCCCTTTACCACATAACCTAGCATGTTCACAGGTTCTGGGGATTAGGGCGTAGACCCCGCTTGGGTGCATTCTGTCTACCATATCATTTTGTTGCATAAGGAGCTATAGATTAAAATAGATTTGGAAGAATCAGAGACATAATCATTTTTTTAAGAGGATTGTACTTTCTAAATCAGTGGTTTGTATATTATTATTATTTTTTTTAATTTTGCCTTTGAGGGAGAAAATACTTTCCTAATTGTGGCATAAAAACAATTGAAACACAAGAGCTGATTATTTACAAAGATATTAAATATGCTTTGAGATACAGGATATTAAAAATTAGCTTGGATATTTTGACATCCAAGATTTGCATAGTCAAACCTTCTAGAATTATTCATTTTAATAATGATTCCTCAATCATTCCTGAATTATTGCTCCCTTTTAAATAATTTACATTATAAAAATATTCTTTTACTATTTATACTATAAAAGGTGGATATGTTTGTCCTTGAAATAAAAGGGTCATTCAAAATTAATAATTACTTTCTCTGAAGTACTTCTTGCTGGAAAAAAATTGTCCAGAGTCTTAACTATCTTATCCTCTGATCACTGGTTGCTTGTGCAGCGAACGTGTTCACTGAGCCAGCTACCACATGCTTCCTTAGGCAGCATCACAGGAGTGATTTAGAAGCCGATATCTCTACAAATCACTATGTGCTCTGAAAGGAGGAGATGTTAAGCCCCTCACCCCCATTCTAGATTTATCTCTTGCGGGAAATGGATGAAAACCTTCATTGCATTCATTTAAGTCATGAAAGGAAAGGCTGTGATTAGACTTCTTTACATGCTTAGGAGTTTATTTATACTCACGTTGGGGTAAAGGAAGAACAAAGGAGAAAGTGCACTAAACTGATAGTCATTGAACCTGTTATAACTGTCCTTAAATCACTTACTTTATATTTGTTTCCTTTTTCTAATTTGCAAAATAGAGAGATTAATGACTTGGACTTCAAGTTAATCTTCTAGTTCCAAAACTTTATGATTAAAAGTCTCTTAAAGACTAAATTCTACTTAGTCTTTAAAATATTACTTGTTATGGTCATACTCATCTAAATATTTCTTCTCACTCTTGACAATATCATACTTACTAATTGCCAGTGGGGGTGACGTCCATCTTCCCACCGAGCAGACATCTAGGAGCTATTCTTTGGCAGGTCAGAAAATCCTAACACATAGGATATCCCTTGACATGCGTTTTGAATGATAGTCTTCTTGCAGTTTCATGGAAAAAACGAGGGAGCTTTGCGTTGCACTGGTGCTTTCCAGCTGTGGCGGCCATGAGGGAATTTCTGGTGCTTTCCAGCTGTGGCGGCCGTGGGGGAATTTCTGCTTCATGAACTTTCCTGGAACATGGGGAGAAGTGGGTCTCTTATCATGGAGCTCTGTATCTGCTTCTCACATTCATGTTGTCTTTCCCCAAGTCTTCAAATTCCTATCTTCTCTAGGTTCTAGAAAATCATTTTGCTTCCCTTTCCTGTGTAAAACAGCCACTGACTTGGTGGCTAGAGGATCCTTTCTTTGAAAATCTGACTGATAGTGGAGTGCAAACATCCCTCATAGCAATCACACATGTATTCACTCATTTATTCATTTTCTTGTTCAGCTTACATTACCTTCCTAACTCCTCAGAGCCATTTGCTCTCTCCCTATGCTCCAGATAAATGGATTTCTTTTCAGTGCCCTAGCCATGCCACACTCCTTTTCACCTTGAAGCCATGCCCTGTGCTGCTCCATCAAGCTGGGATGTGCTTCCCTTTCGCTGTTGGCAAGGCTGACTCCTCTTTGTAAATGTTTCCTTCTCAGAAAGGGCATCTCTGACAGCCTTATGAAGGTCAGTTTATCTCTCGCCCTGCAAGTTAGGCATTCTGTATTACTTTTCACTTTTGGGTAGAATCCTGTCAGAGAAGAAGATCTACCAGGTTGGCACCTGATACCTAAGCACCCACACGAGGAAGCAGGGTCAGGCTATCTGACTTGCTAAGTCTCAAGCCGCTGAAGTCATCAGTGAACAATATGCCAAGGAGTGGTTACCTGTTCCACTTAAAGCTCTGCCAGGGATCTTAATGATTATAAACAAGTTCTCATTTTTTCCTTTTTCTGTCTTCATTGACTTTGACCTCCCTTACCTCCTTTTCCCAAATTAGCTTCATTAACCGAGGAAAATGGGAGACTTGAATCTCAACAACCTATTCCAACTAGGCCTCCAAAGGTTCTTCCCCTGGGACAGATTTCCCAAGTAGGCTTGACAGCACACTCTTCATTCTATCAGGTGAGCCTGTTTCTCTGATGGTGTGCCCAAACACTTTAGTGAGGGTTGTCAGGTCTTACAGCTCAGGCCATTCTTATGCAGTTTCTTTTCTTCTTCCTTTAAGAAAGAAAAAAAAATTGCTCAATTTAGACATCCCTCTTTCACGAGAGGGCCATGGAGACTGCAGAGGAATCAGCCTCCTCAGCAAGCTCTAGCAAGGCTGCATCCACGTTCTTCCCACTTGAACCTCCAGCCAAGCCCTTTATGTCCTCACAGGGCCTTGAGATAAGAGGCTGGAGAGTCATTTTCATCACTGTCTCAGCTCTCTGGTGTTTTCCCAGCCTGTACTGATCTCTGAGAATCCACATCAGAACTCTTGCATGCCCTCAGAGAGTGGCATGGCCATTATTCCAAAAAGTCACTGCATCTATTTCCTGGAAGGGTAGTTATCAGTCTGTGTGTAGATAGATATGCTACACATTAGAATTAATGACAATCCAGGATTATGTCTAGAAATTTTATCAAGCTTTGGACATTTGTCTTATTGAACAAACCTGAAGTTGGCGGGGCACAAAACCACAAAGCTGTTTTACTTTTTCTCCTTGTCCTTTAAAGAGACTTATAATAGACTCAAATTCTCTTGTCCCCTTTTCATAGAAAAAATTCGATTCTGGTCTAGAATAGCATAGGATTTCAATCTCATTTCTGATCTAAAACTCTCTCTTCTCCTCCTCCTCATTGATTAGCCTTTAACTGTGTGTGGCTAGGGGTGGGGAAACATCATCCTGAGACACTGTCTCGTTTCTCTTGGATTAAGTTGTCAGATTTACAAAAGAAAACAAAACATCAGATACCCAGTTAAATTTGAATTTCAGATAACTTATTTTTAGTATCATACTCCAAATATTGCATGATCCATACTTATACTTTTTTTTTTTGGTGTCGCTGTTGATCTGAAATTCCAACTTAACAGAGCATCCTATGTTTTATCTGGTAATCCTACTGTGAGAGCTTTTAGATCCTTTAGGGTGTTGGAGCTTGGAAAAGGGGAAAGGAAAGAGAAAAAATGTCTTCTGTGTAGCTAAGCAGATGATAATGAGCAATTCCCTCTTGATTGATTCTCAGGGTCCTGCCTTGGTGCTCTGAGAGTGCCTGGAGCTCATATGGGGCCGTCTCGTGGGGGCGTGTGCATGCTCTCAGGAGGTTCTGCAGGTGACCACCCGGTGCTCAGCTCCCTGACCCAGGGAATGTGTTTCTGTGTGACCTGTCCTGAGTCCCCTCAGCTCCTGCCTCTGGCAGCAGACCCCACAGCAAGTCCAGGCAATACGCAGAAGTCCATAGCTATTTGAAAACCTGTTTCCCCTTTGGTTGACACCTAATCTCTTTGAGGGATTTCCTTGAAGCCCCCTCACATGGTTTTGGTAGCCATAGTATTAATAGTTTGAGTGACAATCAGAAATAGATATCACATTTGAAATGGGTCAATGTGAGGAGAGCTTTAAAAAGGTTTTAAAAGGGACGTAGGGACTATTTACTTCCTATTTAAGGCTGAATCATATTGCATTGTATGTATATACTACATTTTGTTAATCCGTTTATCTGTCAGTGGACATGGGTGCACCTGTGTTTTAGCTATCGTGAACAACGCTGTTATCAACACTGGTGTACAAATATTCTTTGAGACCCTGCTTTGAATTCTTTTCGGCACATACTTAGAATTGGAATCAGTAGGTCATATGTATTTGTATTTGTTTTGGTTTTTTTTTGTTTTTTTTTTAGGAACTGCCATACTATCTTCCATAGCGGCTGCACCATTTTAGATTTCTACATATTTACCTATACTTGTTATTGTCTGTGTGTGTGTGTTTTTAATAGAAGCCATACTAATGGGTGTGAGGTGGTATCTCATTATGGTTTTGATATGCATTTCCCTAGTGATTAGTGATATTGAGCATCTTTTCATGTGCTTGTTGTCCATTTCTGCATCTTGTTTTTAGAAATGTGTATTCAAACCTTGTGCCGTTTATTATATTGGATTATATGAGTTTGTGTTGGTGAGTTTCAGTAGTTTTCCATATATTCTGGATATTAATCCCTTAACAGCCGTATGATTTATAAGTATTTTCTCCCATTCTGTGTGTTGTCTTTTTACAGACAGAAAGTAGAATGGTGGTTGCCAGGGACTGAGAGGAGTAGGAAATGGGGTTATTTTTAACAGGTCTACCGTTTCAGTTTTGCAGGGCGCAAAGAGTTCTGGAGATGGATGGTGGTGATGGTTGTACAACAATATGAATGTACTTAATACCAATGAAATGTACACTTAAAAGTGGTTAATATTGTTGTTTTGCATTTTAACACACATTAAAAATAAAAGGAGAATAAAAACCACCTCACCTGGAAAAGCCTGTGGGTGAAAAAGTGAAAATTTAACCTGTTATAAAATGATCAATGTATAACAATAAATTTCACTTATTTATGAAAAAAAAGGACTATTTTAAAAGGGATGAGAAGGCTATAAGATAATTCAGTGCCCTTGGACTCTTACAGTCCTTACTGCTAAGACTGAAATACTAGGGAGAAAGTGATTACTGGAGCTGCAGACAGAGCTATGTGGAGGTCCCCCAACAGGAGTTGTGTCCTTCACCTGGCAGGGACAGCCAGCTCTTGGTAACACCATAGCTCTCTTCCTTTCTCCCATCTCCTGCTCAGTCTCCCCAAGAGTGGCATTCAAGGGCAGCCAGAGGACATGAGAACCCTTTGATGCAGCCTGTACTTGTCAGCCTGTCAGGGCAGAGAGGGGGTGAAAGGTTGGACTGTGGATCTGCAGGGAGAAGAGTGATAACATTCTCTCCTTAGACTGACTTGATTTTTATTGCTCTCTTTGTTTTTTTGGGTTTTTTTAATCTGATTTTATGGAAGGCTGGGGTAGGATGTGTGATGTTTGAGGTAGCATAAAGAAACCTTGGTAGGTCATGTGGAGATGTATCTGTTGGCAGTGTCTAGAGTATGTGTGGATATTTAACATCAGTAGTCCTCAACTGAGGACATTAGTAGCAATCTCAAACTATTGAAAGACTGCTATTCAGCATCCTTATTCAGGTATAAATGAGGGAAAATTATTAATACACCATTTAGGGGAAGCTTATAGTATTTGTGGAGCCTAAAGCTTACATAAGTGCATAGAAACTCTTTAAGAAAAGGACACAAATGTATGAATACAAATTTAGGTGTGAATGAGACTATTGACCTAAAATTAGAAAATCACAGCATATTTTCTGAGGCCATCGCAGCATCCTCTCACCACTAAAATACGTTTTTCCTGTACTTTTGGGTTGAATACTTTTTGAGCACCTTTTCATATAAGAAAGGTTTTATAAACTATAGAAAGAGAATTCAGTCCTTCCTCTGGGATGGTTGATTAAAATTTGTTTTTATTATTATTTCACCACTTACTATTGATGCTATCGTGTCAATTTTTAAGATTGTAATATTTAAGAAAATCACTATATAGTGTTTTTATAATTGTATACACTCATTTATCTGGTGCGCCCTTGACAGGAGTCAATTATTTTGTCTAGATGCCGATGTAAATCCAATTCTCTGCTTACAATTGTAACATATAATCATTGGAAAATCTTTCTGCGGTCTAGCTTCTGACTCTGTTCATTTTACATCCCGTGTCTTTTCTACCTACATGTTTTGCTTCCAGGTGCTATCGAATTTTCTCACATTGTGATCTGATGTTTGGACCTGTCTGTTTGTGTCATGAAACTGGGTGTGTCCACACAAAATAGCATTATCCCGGAAGCCTCTCCCAGCTGGCAGCTCTCTTACCATACATATGAATGACTGAGAACCACAGAAATAGATCTCATTAAAATCAACATAATTTTATATTGTTGATTCAGCTTCTACTTTACCAGATCCCAAACATGCCTGCAGCCATTCCAACTCCAGAGCAGAGATTGGGATGGAAAGATTTGGTGGTCTTTAGGTTAGGGTTGAAATATCTTAATTTGGTAAATTTCCAAAAGTGTATGGCCATGAGAACATTTCTTTAAACCCTCTTACCATGTTGAGTGGCCATGACACTTGAGCGTCATTTGCTTCCCGTCTCTGCTTCCCAACCCCTTCATCCTGGAGTACATGAAGGGCTTCCTGTGCGTTGAGATGCGGATGGGCTCCCCTCCGATGCTCAGGCCCATGTGACATCCAGCATCCTGGGCTGTCTCCTTCAGCCTTTATAAAATATGCTCTCTCAGGGTAGTAGCATCCATGAATATTGGATCCTTTTGCTCCCGCTCAGTCAGTCCCAGAGGCTTTAGCAGATATTTCCATAGACAAAGTTGTAAGTTTCACTTTTCCTCCAGGAGGCATCTTATCTCTCAGGTAAACCAACAGGTCCAACTTGATATTTGGGGTGAGGTCACCTATGTAATACAAATATTTGAGTTCCAACCTTCTGTTGATCAGGAAACCCAGACACGTGACTCACTGCGGGAAACCTCATGATGACTGGAGCAGGGTGCCTGGGACAGTCTCTTGCCTCGCTTGACAACCCTCAGTAATACCCTTAGAATAACATTCGCCAATATTGTTTATATGCTGGACGTGTTTCTATTCATTTCATTCTTAGTGATCATGATGAAGAGTTAAATCTTGAAATCACTTTTGGACTACTGACAACTTTCTTGTTAAGGTACTTGAATGAGCTGATAATGATTGTAATTTTAAATGAGGCAGCACCTGAAAAACCTCAGACTAAAATTCTTGTTTCTCCTCTCTGCCAAATTATGGATAAAATACCAGAGTCGAAAGGACAGCTCTCCAAGTCTGGGAGTAAATGTTCCTTATCACACTGAATTCTGCTGCTGCTTATTTTGCACTTCTGAGTTTGTAATTTAAGTAGCGATCTCATATACACATGTATAGAGATGTGTGTGGTATGGAAATAGAGTATGGACATAGAGTACTCCTAGTTTTTCAGGCATTTTAACGAAAACAATATGAGTCCCTACCTGCAGTGAGTAGTCTTTCCCTACAACCGGACATACTGGTCTTCAGGTATTTAAATAGGGATCAAGGTTAGATTGCTAATACTTCAGCTATGATTTAGGGCACAGATGCATATAAAATAAATTCTTTGTGACTTCCCTACCAGGTTAAGCTCAGGTTCTTTTTTTTGTTTTTGTGGGTTTTTTTGTTGTTGTTGTTGTTGTTGTCATGAAAAAGAACAAAAGACAGTAGTGGTTGACAGCAGTGAGAGAAATTGGTATAACAGTGAATGCTTAGGGCATATAATAACTAATTTACCTATGATAGAGTGTTGTTGTCACAACCAATAAGTTGGATTACATTAAAACAGTCTGGAAAATTTTAAATGCTATAGTCAATTATAATTATGTTTGAATTTTACAATTATATTTCTCTCTACTTAAATATAAATATTGACCCAATAATCTGTGCATAGCAAGAGTTCTTATTTTAAACATTCACAAAGATTTAAATGGATTTCATAAAATTTTCTTGGAAACCTCATGGTTCTAATGATTCCCAGTAAATTAAATACAGTTTTCTAAAAACAGTTTTCTCTGGAGCAATGCAGATTTTAGCAAATAGTATACCTGAAGATAGCTATTACTGGGACAACGATTAAGAGGGCCAATAAATGCTCACTTATGGATAGCCTTGAAGAAATCCAGATAGAATAAAATACAAGATTTAGATTTACCTGAACAGTGTTAGCTTACGTTTTGCCTTTCTTCTCCTTACTCTTACCTGCCTATCTGTTTTATTGACAATTATATTTTCCATAAATTTCTATTAAACCTGTTTTTCATAAAATGGAAGTAGTGATTACATATGTTTGTAGTTCATATTTCCCTTTACTCTGCAAAATTCACTTTGATATTCTGAATGGATTCCACAGAATTAATATCAGAAAAATGAAAGAAAAGCCTTCTCCATATCTGATTATCACGTATGCCTGTTTGTGGTTTGGAAGCCTACAGGTTGTCAAATTTTGTGTTTAGTTCAACATATTAATTTTCAGCTGTGTGACTTATAATCAATATACATTCAAATGTGGGTGGATATATAAATAAATAATAACCATATACATATATATTTTTAAACATTGTTCCATGAAAGGCTAGACTTCTCTTTTGCTATTTAATGATGCAATAGCCCAGTGGTAACAATAAGATGTAGTTGATAAACAAAGTATTTTATTTATGAGAATATTTGAATTATGAGGAAATAATCTCTTTGCTTAAAAGATTTGGGGGCTCACCACCTGTAAATACTTTATAAACCATAAAAAACATAATACCCAAAGTTACCCTGACAGCTGAAGATCAAGGGTATGTATCAAAGTAAAAAGCAGACATAACATCTGAATTTTCATTCTAGCCAGACACAGCCCATATTTCAGTTTATGTCTTTTCTAATTGATTCAGCAGGGCTGACACTGAATGGCACATAATGCCACCAGTTTGATGAGGTGTGACCTTCCCTAAGGTCACTCACTAGGTAAACTACAAAAGCGCACACGTATGTTCCCTAGTCTGGGGTTTAAAAGTTGGACGGTGTTACTTGTAAATATATTAAAGAATAACGTTTGCAATTGCTATGCACTTTTAAGGTTTACTGTGCTGAAAAGAATGTTTTTTGGAATAAGTAGCAATATTAGAGATAGAATCAAGGAATATTCATAATAGGAAATAATTGAATTACTCTAGTGCAGCAATGATTTTTGCATTTCATAAACGAAAAAAATTTCTTTACTTTAAAATGGGTACGTGAGTGAGATGGTTGTCATTTTCTTTCTAGCTCTGAGAGCCGTAAGTAAACAATAAAGATCAATACCCAAAATGAAAAGCAGCGGAGTGAAATGGAGGTTTCCTCCTGATACTCTGTAAGTTGGATCCTGGTTCTGGCTTTCCCTTTCAGATCAGGTTTTCCTTCAAAAAAATAACTACTCTAAACAGGAATCATCAGACTTACATCAAGCAAAATCTTAGTGATGAGAAAAACAAAACAAAACAGGACAAACCCAGAAAGCTATCTGAGGTGTTTATAGTCATACTATCCTTGTTCATTTTACTTTGAAAATGAAGTTGTTTGTGTGTTGCCAGCAAATTCTTTAGCAAAACAACCTCTGAATCTGTTTAAAAGTGGTTAGAAGGGAAGAGCAAAAAATAATTTGATTTCCACTCTCCCTGATATTTTTCCCTTCCATGAAAAACATCCATTTGAAAAAAAAAGAAAAAAAGGGTTTAAAAGCTCTTGTTTCTGCCAGCCACTTGCCTCTGCAGAGGCAGTACCACGTCTGCACGCTTCCACAGCTGCCAGGCATCAGAGCCCAGGAGCACCGAGCTGAATAAATCTCTGCTTTATCCGCCATGAGTTATTGGTAATAAGTCACTATCCCCCACTGGCATCTGGTCTTCCTGTCTGAATGTCTCTCCTGTATGAACATGTTCACTAAAACCATTGATAAGCAGAGTTGATGTGGGCAGAAATCATTATACAGAGACCTTCCCTTCATAAAAACTGTGCCAATGTCCATGCTTGGAAAATGGGTACGATTTACCGTGATATATATATTTGTGTTTGTGTTCTGATATGTCCCCTAGTTCACACAGCATTTCTAAGTTGAGTAGAAAATACAGGCCCAGAAGCAAAGGGGAGAGAGAGTTTGGCAGATTTTGCCTCCTAATAATGGAACACAGCACTCCTACCTCTCTGAAATATATTTCATTTGGGGAATTACTTTAAAGAAATTGTTAATTTTTAAAAAGCACCCAATTGAAAAGTTATATGCAACATTTGTGTCTTATCAGTTTCCCCCTAAAGTTTTTTTAATATGGAGATTATTTTTCTAATAAAGATCAAGGAAATATTTATTATAGAAACATTCTAAGTAGGATAAATTACAAAACTGCTTCGAATAGCATGAGGTATAATTTTATCAGGAGTGTAGCACTGTAGCATTAATTTTTAATTATGCAGTGTGAGCACCATAGATATTAAAAATACAATATGGGGACTAAATTAAATCATTCTTATGAATACTATTTTCCAAGTCTTCTGAAAATTATATGGACTATATAGGGATTTTTGACAGAATTTAGAAACAAGTCAGGACTGTGTCAACCCATCCATTTTACAGATGAGAAAATTGATATGGAGACATCATTTGCTTAATGTCTCATTAGTACCTGGTGTAGAATGGGCAGAGAGGGCTAGTCTTAATCTATCACATGCTCTCTAGTGTAGAAATCTACACTGTATGACTGTCATAGTAATAAGTATCAAATATAAATCTAATATCAGGAAATTTTTACATAACTTCATATTGAAAATGTGTGTAATATTTCACAGTCACTCTGATGTAACATAAGTAAAATATCTTATGATACTAATAAAGGTTTTGATTCATAGCACAATACTTTCTAAATACCAAGGTGATTTATTATTTGAATACTGTGTACTCTGTGCAATTGTACACTCTGCTTCAGTTATTAGACACACAGCAAACAATTTATTAATGGATGGAAAGTATGATTTTGCTTTTGAATTTCAGACCTGTTCAATGGAGAGAAAAGAAGTAGTTTGAAACTTGGGACTATGATTCACAGTTCAGTATTTAGTCTATTTAGGAATTTGAATATTGTAATCAAATTTTTAAAATAATTTTGCTTGGTAAGAGTATTAGTCTTTGGAGCGTATTGGCCAAAGATGCAGCTCCTTGATGCGGGCATCCTTAGAAGCTTACAATTTATAATAAATTGGGGCTTTGTAGAGAACAACCAAGATTTCAGATAAAGTGGCTAAGTCCTAAGAATCCAATAGAAAGAATAACAAATGTGTTTCTAAGCATATTTCTCAATACAAAGAAAAAAATGAAGAATATTAAGAGGTCAGGGATTATATAGGTAGGTTAGAGATTGAAAAGAGATGGAATAAACTCTAGAAAGCTTCAGAAAATAGGTAGACCTTGAAACGAACAATTAAACCTAAGATGCAGCATGCTTCTCTGGAAGTTGTTTCAGAAGTAAGAAAGAGTTTGGGCAGGGGCTCAGAGGTCACTCTGAAGCAATGAAACATACTGTCAGAGAGGGTATAAAATGGAGGGTAGCAAGAAATGAGATCAAAGGGGAGGAACTGTATGGGAAGAGAATAGCGCATTAAAAAGATGTGTATCCTCTCTCATACATATGATTTCTAATTTAATACAGTTCATACTAAATACAGAATTGTGGACAAGAGCATGGATGATAGAAGCTCTATCATTTAAGGGTCCTCTCTGACTGCAAAATATGAATAAATAAGAATTCTACTTACCAAATGGCTAGCCCTTTTTGAATTCTTATTTATGAGCCAAGAACTAAACGTTTTACATCTATCAACTCATTAGAACTCGGGATAACCTCTTGAGGTAAAGTTCTGACGCTCTTGTTGGGAGGATTAAATGGACAGATAAATGACAAGCACTTAATTGAACATAGCAAACTTTCAGAAAAGCTAGCAATTGGAATCATCTTAATGAGATGGCCTTCAAATTAAAATGAACATAAGTTTAATCAGGATCTAGTAAAGTCATTGTTGGTAGTGATATCGCCAGTGTCAAGAGAGTGAGTGAACAGCTGGAATTATATATTTGTAACTCGAAGCCTCATAACAGTATCTGAAGATCAGAATATATCATCCTGTCAGCGATGCTTTCCTTTTGTCAGGCAACTATTATTTTTATTTGTTTATTGTCTTTTGGGAGGTGACTGTTTTTACTGCACACAGATTGGCCTTAAGCATGGGTTTCTAATGAACGCATTTTTGGTTGGGGTCACGTGGTTCTGTTCAAAATAAATGTAATCAAATAAAATCTAGTGGGTGCAGTAAAATTCAGATTCTTGTTGAATGTAGTTGATCCTTTCCAGGTTTTTCACCCCTTGTCCACAGTAGTTTCGAATGTCTTTTCTCACTGTGCCAAGGGCCACCCAAAATCTCATCCTTCATAACAGAGCTTTGTAGAAACAGCTGGGGACAAGGTTCTCCAACGTGTTGGAGCAGGCACGGATTGTAAGGGCCTCGAAGTGAATGACTTTAGCGAAAGCTGGAACTTGCTTCCACATCTCCCTGGTCTGTGGCATAGAGCCATTAAAGTTAAGGAAGGATGCTATACTAATCCTGCTGTAATGTGCATCCGCGGTGCCTGTATCCACGGCAAATGAAGGAAAGGGCAAAAGGTCAACGCCTTCTGAATATCTGCCCCAGAGAATGAGGAAGCAGAATTGTCCTTCATATTAGATTTTGTGGTTTTTGACTAACGTGTAATTGTTACCTTAAAAAAACCTTTAGCTTTTTCTACCTTTCAAATGTTATATTTGTACATTATAATTTAGTCAATTAAAGCAGTTATTAATCCACAAGTGCAATATGAAGTAATGATAAAGTGATTTTCCAATTAGGCTCATGGTTCCTCTCCTCAAGAAACCTCTAGCTGGGCAAACATTAGGGCCATTTTTTTAGGTATGTATAATATATAAATATAAATATATATAAAAATATATATAAATATATATTTAATGGAATAACGACATGACTTCTCAGCTACTGAATATCCTTAGAGAGTGTCAGGAGTTATTTATACAATGCATTCAACTCAACATGATGGTATTTTTGTTATGATTATGTTGTAACTTTTTAGACATAATTGCTAAAGATAATATGCTAAAATGAAGAGCATATTAGTGCAGAAGTTGACTTCTGATACTTTTCAGAAAGCCAAAAAGGGAAGAGGTGGAAATAGATTTTGAAAAATATTCGTGAGACTAAAATAATGATCTCAATAAAAATGCAGGAATGAAATATAGGCTGTGTTCTTATAAACTAGTAACCTCCTTGGCTGGGCTCCAGGTAATCGTCTTTCAGATTGAGAATTTTTTCTTTAGGAAGATGCAATATGCACATTGATTTTTCAGGAAAATGAGCCCCTCAAGATTCTATTGACGGAAATTCCACTCTAAATCTGAGAGCATCACTGTATGCGATCTGATATCACTCATCCAGAAGACTTTTTCTCACACATGGGATGTTTTCTCCATTTTTATCTTAATTTCTTTCTTAGTACAGAGAACCTGTGTTGATTCAAGTGTTATTGGTTTTTTCTTTCTGTCTGCCTCTTCGTCTTCAGTTTTGTCTGTGTTCTCTTGAAAGGGGCTTACTGCCAGTTGTTGCCTCTATTACGTAGTCAACTTTTTAAATCAGTTTCTACTTGGATCCCACTTAAATTTTAAATAGATATCCTAATTATTCTTACATCATCCCTTTAGCAGCAGAAGTGATGACTGCCTTCTCCCGTGATACAGAGGGTGCTTTGCTGCAAAGCTGTATTTGGAGTTTGCACATACATGATAAGATACTACAAGAAAACATTTGTCTTTATTGGAAATTGTACAGAGTAGAAACACGTTTATATATACTTCCAATACTAATTTGTCTCTAAGTAGTCAAGAAAAGAATGTGGTTTTAGACTTTAAGACTCTTTGAAAATGATGTCAGATCTTCCACAGTTGAAAAGGCAATACAACCAAGTGCTAAAAACGTAGACTTTGGAGAGAGCTGTCTCTAAGTTCAAATCACTCGGCGTGGGACTTCCTAAGCCTGTGTCAGGTTCCTGACACTCTCTGAGACTCTGCTTCCTCAGCTGTAAATAGGGATTGTCATATATACCCCATAGAGTGATTGTGAGCATTAAATGGAATAATGTATGATTAGCAGAGGAAAACATCCATAGCAGAAGATGAGTGTTTTCCAGTCATATTTGATCTTGCTCTCCGAGAACTGAGAAGTAAAATATATAATGTAGGCATGTGAAAAAGTTTGTGGAAGGGAAGTTCCACAAACTACCTGGTTTTGACAATAGAGCATCGTAGAGGGGAGCACGGTGCTCCAATGATGATAGAGGTTTGCAGTGAATGACCAGGCCCTGGTCCGGCTCTCCCTCAATAAGAAGAGTGTGATTGGTTTCAATAAGGGGAACTGAATGTCTTATATATACACTTCTGTGACATTGTTGGAGGCAAAGGGATGGAGCAAAGAAAAGAGAAAATTTTCTGTTTTCTTAAGAGTTTATATGTGGGTGGAGAAGACAGACAATGGATAAGATAAATAGGTCATTTAGGATATCTAATAGAAAGTAAGTGCTTTGGAGAAAAAGCAAGCAGAAAGTGATTGGGAATGCTGTTTGGGCAAAGAGCTATTTTTCCCTGCGTGGTCAGAGGCCTCCTTGCTGCAGACTTGAAAGAGGGAAGGAGCCAGCAGATGCCTGGGGCTAAAATGTTCCAGACAGGGACATGCCCAGAGGCTTGAAGGAACTGGCGTTCCCAGAGGGCAGAAGGAAAGGAGCTACAGGACTGGGCTGAGAGGGGAGGAATAAATGCCGTCCGAGATGGCGGGAACTCCAGGCCATCAGAGGGACTTCTGTGTCACTTAGAAAGAGGAGACACCTGATGGGACTTAACATAGTTTAGAACATGGCTTCTCACTCTGGCTTCTGTGTTTCAAGTTCTCAGTGACCTGTGAAGATGATAAGAAAGGTGATTATTTTAAAGTCTTCGAATAGGAACTTGAAGAGTAAATGATAAGAGTAGTAGCACATATTTACGGGAAGCTTTGGCATGTGGCTCGGCCATGTACGCATTTAGCATCACAATCTCATTTAATGCTCACAACTAGTGGAGGCGGAAGTACATAGATCACCTCCTTGGTATAAATAGAACTCTGAGTTTACAGAGTTTGAGTAACTAGATCACAGGGCTAGTGAGTCACATTGAGAAGATCTGTTGCTAGATTGCAGAGTCCAGACTCTAACAGGGCTTCCCTTCCTAGATGAGATTTTAAAATGTTATATGAGATTTTAAAATGTTATATGTGCATTTACGTGTGTGTATTTTACATTTTTTCTTTAAATTCTGGCTTCTTTCTACTTTGAAGCCCAATTCTTAGTTTTTAATAAAACATTGCCTTTCACGTTAACGTCCATGAGTGAATGAGAATATCTTCATATCTCAACCTACTAGATTTTGTAGCAGGGTTTGAAGGTCTGCAAACAGTTTTCTGTAAATCATATCAGCTATTACTTAAATTAACACATGAGCACTCACCAATGGGAGGATATTTAAATCACTGAGTCACAAATGTGTGCTCTTTATGTCTTGATGGTCCTTACCTAGCACAGGTGAAAAGGAAACATGCTGTTTTTCAATGGACAGTATCTTTTTTTCATTTTGACGCATGATTTGGTATTCTAAGTCAATCCATATTCCAGGAAAATAGCAGATTTTGAAATGGATTAAAATGAGTAGGTATTTGCCTTAAATGTAAACCCTTCCCTCATCTTTGAAACATCTGCTCGGGTTCCAGAGACATAAAGTCCAAAGCGCACTCGCTGTTTTCAAAACTCTAAACTTTTTTTTTTGTAAGATTTTATTGGAGAATTGGGGGAGGGGAACAGTGTTGGGGAATCAGGAAGGGGAATAGACAAGTTGCTGTCCTTTTGTTCTTCAGTCTAGTTGTGGAGGACGTCGCTTCATTGGCCCATGTTGGTATTATCATTGTGTTTTTCCCGGGTGAGGCAGTCGCTTGCCAGCCATTGGACTGCCGCTCACGGCGGCTCACAGCAGCCCAGCTCCAGGTCAAGCTGTTGTTCACCATCTTAGCTGTAGAGGGCACAGCGTCACTGGCCCTTAATGTGGGATCTGAACCGGGGCCCTGCTGCTCAGAGCTGGTGTTCCAAGCCAACTCCTAACCAATGCGTCATTCGGCCGACCCTCTAAACGTTTTTTGAGAGCTCTAAGGAACTAGTTGAGTTTACATCCTCGTGGAAATATGATCATAGTGACCAATCACAGCTTTGAGCGAGTAGGAGGCATATCTTACTTTGCATTTCATACAGAAAGGCTAGTCTTCCCTGTGGAAGGCTGAATAATATTCCCCCAAAGACGTTCAAGTCCTAATCTCTGGAAATTGTGAATATGTTGCCTAATATTGTGAAAGGAACTTTGAAAATGTGGTTAAGGATTTTAAGACGAGAAGATTCTCCTGGATTACACACATGGGCCCAACATACCCACAGGAGACTTTATAAGAAGGAGACAGGAGATCAGAGAGCAGTAGGAGAAATGACAACTGAAGCAAGAAATTGGAGTAATGTGAGAAGCCATGAGCCAAGGAAAGCAGGCAGCCTCCAGAACCTGAACAAGACAAGGAAGTAGATTGTCCCCTAGAGCTTGCAGAAGGAACCAGCCCTGCTGACACCTTCCTTTGGCCCACTGAGGCCGATCTTTAATGTCTGACCTCCACAGGTGTGAGGTAATAAATTTGTGTTGCTGTAAGCCACTAAATCTGCGATAATTTGCTACAGCAGCAATAAGAAGCTAACACCCTCCTTTATAGCCCTTAGGTTTCTGCTCCAGTGCCATCTTACAGGTGAGGCTTCCTCCGAACTCTGTACAAAAGAGCAGCGAGCGCTCTGCCTGTGCACCTGCCACCTCGGGGGTCCCTTCCTCTTTCGTTTACATCCTGCCCTGGCATCCCCCTAGGGAAGAGCTTCACCGTGGAAGGTGGCCTCATTTGGTTAGTTTCAGGAGCCCTTAGGACCCATCACTCCAGCACAGCCACACTGCACTGTGGACCCTTGGGATGCACCCAGGGGTTGGAGCCTGCAGAGCCCGCTTGCGGTTCTGATGGCTGCTGACAGCAGACCCTGCTGAGCTCTTCCCTGAGTGCCTCTTGGCAACATGTGGCTTCAGCTCTCAGAGCCCTCAGCACCCCTCTGTGTCTCCCCTCAACTTGCTTCTGAACAGCTGCTGATGCTCTGTGGGTGCTTTCCCCCCCCCCCCCGCTTTTGGTGGCCTGTAGCCACTGACTCATATTTTGGGATTTGTAAGGATATTCTGTCACTTAACTTTCTTATAGATATTGTCTGTAGGACTTGGGCCTGCTGTTTATATGGGGGATTCAGAGAGATCCCCAAACTATGCCTCCAATGCCATCTCTTCCCAGAATCTTCTAATATCACTTCAAATATTCAGAAATCTGGGATTTTTAAAAATAGGGTTTGGGGGAATACAGAAAAGACAAAAATATATTACTTAGAGATTTTGAAACCAAAAAAATTAATCAACACTAACTGAATAAACGATTGGCCCAGTACACACTTATACTTACTATTTTCCTACAATAGACCTCTCATTTAGCAGGGAGTTCCAGACACTTCACAGACCCTGTGTCAGGAGCTGTGCTGAGTATTTGTGGGCATTGGGTCACTTATTCCTCATAGCCATATGAGGATGTGTTAGCTCCATGTGACAGACTCGGGCTAAGTGACTGTGTTCGATTTGCTCAAAGCGGTCAGTGGGATATTCACAGAACCCTGGGTCCTGAGAGTGATAAAAAGAGGGATGCAGTGAGGGGGAGGCCAGAAGAGAATATGTGGAGACACGGAGGCAGAAAATGAATCACATGGGCTAGGTATGGGACTTTAGTAACAGGATGGGCACGTGGGTGACCGGGAGCTCTCTCAGACCTGACCTTGGGGACAATGGTGATGCGCTGTCTCAGCTTCACTCCTGAGTGAGGGAGGGAGGGAGTGAGGCTCGGGGAGATGCCACCATGCTACAAACAGAGCAATAAGTTGTCAGTTTTTAGCAAGTCAGCAATTTATTAAAAAATCTATTGACTTACCATAGCACTATTCTTAAAATACATGGAATGAAGGGTTACTCTATCTGAGTAAGCAAGGAGTGCTTTCAGTGCTTCCATGCCACACAACAGACAAAAAACCCAAACAAACAAACAAACAAAAAATCTTCCTACATATACCACCAAGTGGCTTTAATTAGAAAATGCCTTTTCGAGGTTTGGCCTTCTGTCATCATTCACATTAAGTATGAATTTCTCCAATGAAATTGGGATTTTTTTAATTGTTATGTGTAAAAGGAAGGGCAAGAAAGTGTTATTTGTGTTATGAGGCACTTTAGTGAAAAGTGGATTCAGTTGAGGGATTTCAATAGACCGAACACGTAACAAAAATATTCAGCTAAAAGGAGGGAAAAGGATGATTGAAGGACACCAGCAATACACTTCCTCTAATATACCATTTCCCTAGGTGTACCATTAAAAATGTTCCCCCTGAAAGACTTTGAATGCCACAGATTGCCTGTACTTCATCTTTTAAAACAGCAAAAATATTTTGATTCTGCCAAACTCCTAAAAAAGGGTTGACTCCAAGTTCTTTCTCTCTCATATTTAAAATGTGCCAGAGAAACATAAGCTATTGTGTGCAGGTTTCCCCTGCTTTCCAAAAGTAGAGCGTTCCTGTGAAACCTTTTGTAAGCTGAAATGGCATAAAGTGAAGAGGCAGCTACCTTCGGACACATCTTGCTAACGGATGCACAAAACAAATGGAGACACAGCACAGATGCTCGCAGATGCAGTTCAGAGCTCTGGCGGCTTGACGCTGAGATGCTGAGCGTGGCTCTCAGGGAAGGACCTTGGCGGGGCCCTCTCGCTGCTCAGGGTGCGTGCTGACTTACAACAGTCCCCTGCAGAACAGACACTGAGTGTTATTTTTGCTTTTCACCTTTTTTTGTAAAAGCAAAAATCATCGTCAGATTTCTTTCAGTTAGTGAAAATAGGTACTAATGTAGGTCTTTCATGTAAGTGAAGTGATGTACACTGTACAATGTTGTACAAAGTTTCTTTCTTTAAAAAAATGCAGTGGCATAAGTCAAACTTCCAAAAAGCAGGGGATACCTGTAATGGGATGCTTTTTCTCATATGGCATCCTCAATGAAAATGACTGCAAAACACCCAGTTCTGTATATACTTTTTAAGAATGACTTCCTTCCTTTCTCCCTCTGTCCATTTCTTTTTTTCTTTTTTCCCTCCTTCTTTCCTTAAAATGCAAACCGGCACTGACCCTCTTTGCTAGGAAATATTTGACACTAATAGGTACAGTTTGAACCCTTATTTCATTGGCATGTTGAATACCAAAGCTTCAAAGCTATTAATTGTCCCATTTCCGACCATTCTTATCAAGAAATCTCAGCCACAAAAATGTGGTCAAATGACGAGTTATGACAAAGGCCTGAATGTTGCAGTTGGGTATTTTTAACTGAAATGGCTGCTTCCTGATTTGACACTAGTGGAAGGAAAAAGGCCTCTTTACCAAATTAAAAACTCGCTTCCAACTTTCCGCTTTCCAAATTTAAGTCATTGTCAATCATGCTGTATTTGAGTATACAATCCCCCAAGCGTGCCTGCATTGTTTCAGAATTTTAAACATCTTCTCTCCTAGTCAGCTGTACTTAGCATCTCCCACCTCCATTTTAGTCTTCTCATGAACACCTGTCAGGTCTTGACACTTTTTTCCTTTAATTTTTCTTTTCAGAAAAGTTCCAGATTCATTGACTCTTTCCCAGGACATGATATGTGTTTCTGATTAGCGCCATTCTGGCTTTCCTTTTTGGCTCTTTCACAAGATGTTGTGTGTTTGATCACTGGCGAGTTGGACGGGACCAACATCTAGGTGGCACTTTGCTCATTTAACTTGGCAGATTGATCAATTCAGCATTTCAGTGAAAAGTGAAACAAATGTACCACATTGATGAGTTTTGTATGGTTGTCATTTGAGTGGCCACTTTTAGAATTCTCACACCTTTTCAAACCCCCACCTTTTCAACCAACACCTCGCCCTACTCCCACACTTGTACAAACTATTTGACTTTCAGGGGTCACAACTATGCCTCTGTTTCTGAGGTTTCTCATTCTGCTTGCCTATTAGCCAACATCTTAGCATCCTGTTTTTGTTGTCTTCACATTGTGTCCTGCCATATATTAGACACTTATTACTATTTTCAAAACTGATAGAGACACCTACACAACAAATAGAGGATTCTATACAAAAGCATATTTATTACTGTATATTCTACCTTTCAGTATTACTCCTTCACAATTGATGTGTTCTGTTTGCATTTGCTTCATTTTTTTATTTTTTATTTTATTTACAATGTGATTTCAAAACTGTAATAAAGAGGAAAAAAGAATGTGCTAGTTTAAGAGCTAGAAAAGAATTCCTCTGCATTTGTTTGTGGAATGATGTCTCTCGTGAGAATGGGCTGGGCTAGAAGTGAGGCAAGGGCAAGCCAATTGCTCTGTATGACAAAATAAGAAGTTTTAATTTCTCTTGGCACCTGGGAATGAGTGAGAAGGTGAGGGAAGGTAGACAGAGGCAGATCTGTAATATAAAATCCAGCAGAAGTAAAATCTCAGTGCCGATGGTGACTGGCAGAAACGTAGGCCCCGCCCTCTTCTCCCTAAAAACCTGTAGCATATATGAGATGAGGCTTTCTTTAAAATGAAGGGACGTATCGGGGGTGGGAGGGCAGTACATAGGGGGAGAGGGGTTGTTACTTTGTGAGGGTGAAAAGGATAACTATCGCATTGTTCTGTACACCTGAAACTAACAATAAAAAATTTTTTTTTTAATTCCAAAAAAATAAATAAATAAAATTAAAAAATGAAATGAAGGGACAGGTGTCCTCAATACGACAGAGTGCTTACTGTATCCAGGGGCTGACGTTTGCATTATAATGTAAATCACATGTAGGAAGGAGCTCTGCGTATAGTAACACCATGATATAAGTTTTAAGTGTGTATTGAAAGCCCAAAGAGATAAAAAGGAATACAAGGCTAAAGGTGAAAGAAAGAAGAGGAAGAAATAACAAGTGTTGTCCAGGATGTGGAGAAAAGGGAACCCTTGTTTACTGTGGGTGGCAATATAAATTGGTGCAGCCACTACGGAAAACAGTATGGAGGTTCCTCAAAAAAATTAAGACTAGAACTACCTTATGACCCTGCCGTTCCACTTCTGGGTGTTTATTCAAAGAAAATGAAAACAGTTAACTCAAAAAGATACGTGCACCCCCCCATGTTAATTGCAGCATTATTTACAATAGTCAAGATATGAAAACATCCTGTGTATACAATGGAATATTATTCACCCATAAAAAAGAATGAAATCTTGCCATTTGCAACAACATGGTTGGACCTTAAGGGCATTATACTAAGTGAAATAAATCAGACAGAAAAAGGCAAATACCCTACTAATCATGGAACCTAAAAATAGTAAATGAAACCAAGCTCATACATACAGAGAACAGACTGATGGTTGCTAGAAGCAGAGGTCGGGGGCAAGAGAAATGGATGAACTCTTTTGTTTCTTTATTTTTAGTTTAAATTCATTGAATAAAAAAATAAATAAGAGGAAGGGGGGGAGGGAAAAAAGGGAGGGAGAAAAAGGCATATCAGAGTTTTCCTAGGGAGATCATGAACTTTATGTCAGTGCCCTTATCTTCTCTTGCTTGTATTTCTCCTTTTTTTTTTCCCTTTTCTCCCTCCTTCCTGTCCTCCCATTCTCATTTTCTCCCTTTCAATGAAAGAGAACAAACTGGAGGGTAGGAGGGGTGTTGACGGATTCTGGGGAAAGGCGGAAAGGCGGCTTTCAGTCATCAATTCCTGCATTCTCTTTGCTCTATTTGTCTGATGCAGGGCGGTAGCTGTGCATAAGTGCTCCTTTGAGTCTTTGCATACTCAGTGGATGAAGTATGTTTGCCTAAATATGGAGAGGGAGGCCGAGTATGGGCTCAGTGCTGAAGAGCAGGCCAGGATGCGGGAGAGAAATGGGTAACAGGGAGGAAAATGATGAAAAGTTTCTTAGGAGTAGAGCACTGGTTTTCAGAGAAAAACAGTATTGGCCAACTGGGGCAAGATAATGAGGGATGATTGGCGGAAACTGGGAGTGTTCTGTGCTTTCTTAGGGGCATTATCCCTGACTTTCAGACCATCTCCCTGTCATTTAGACTCCTACAGGTTTCCTTCTTAGCATTTATTGTAATGGCAATCAATGTATTAGTTCCTTCTTCTCCACTAGATTGTAAACTTCATGAAGGCAGGCACATAACACATTACCACCACCACCACCACCACCACCACCACCACCATCATCATCATCCACTAAATAGTCCATCTTCAGTCATGCCTGGCACAAAGTAAATATTCATCAAATGTTTGCTGAAGGAAGGAATCAAATGGCAGATGCACAGGGGAAAGCATGGATTGAAGAAGTCAGTGGACTGGGTTGGTTCTTCCAAAGTTGGCGTTCCCATCTAAGACTATGTACAGTCACATATATGCCTTCAAAGGACATGCAATGGAAAAAGAATTTGGTTATCAAAACTAATTCAAATATTTACTCACATTGAAAGATTTGAAAACGAATCCAATTTTAGCAAAATAATTTCACTTTTTTTTTAAGTTTTACAATTTATTTATAGTTCTTTGTGACACCTGTTACAGTGAGTGAGCCATTTTATAGAAATTGTTTTGGTGGATTCTAGCCCTGAATTTTACATTGAGATTTTCATATAACTCATGACTGAATTTAACTAGGTTTGAATTCATAATATTACCTTTTTTGTTTGTTTGTTTAATCGATAGAATGTGTGAATTTGTTTATGTTAGGGACAAAGATTCCACCCTCCACTCCTTTCAGTAATACTTTTATTTTTTTGCAGCTATTCTCTGGCAAGTTCTTTTAATAAGCACTTTCCCAGTACAAAGTATGAAGTACAGTGAGTGCTTCTAACAAATTAATCTAGTGAATGCTGACATAAATCATATTGTAGATATGCTGTCAGTAGAAACGAAGGGTGTATCCTTTCCAGAGATTTTAAGATTTCCTGCTTCTTAAAAGAACAAGGAGTGGAAATCCAAGTTGAAACTTGCCTGTAGTTATACTGTAATGACTTAACATCGTGATTGAAATTAAGGCACATGATTCTTTTATAACTTTAATTTTGAAATGGAAATACCATAAGGATTATGGTCTTTCAGTCATACATATGCCCCAAATTCATATGTGTAACATAGTTTTCCTTCATTGCTTCTGAATATTTTCTTTGGAGGTTACACATTTTCCAAAAAAAAAAAATTGCAGTACAAAAATTAAAGATTTTAATGACTGTACCTATGTGTACTGTATTGAAATTACTCATTTATGAATGATTTTAATTTGTTTAGGTTTAATATAACCTCAACCATCTGTTACAGAGGAGTACTTTCAGGTATCCCCTGATGATTAATAAAAATTCATATTACAGGAGGCTAAGTACTCTTCCCAAATTTCTTCCATGTCGCAATTTAGGCTTAGTTGAGTAAAACAATTACAGACAAGACTGCACACATCTGATAATTCCGAGGATCCCCCGATTTCCTAACTGGTGTGTGCTGTGAATCCTTACAGTAAGTGAAGTCACTCGCTGGGACTTTGGGTAGAGTTTGAGATATCAGATTATTTTGCCCTATAATCCAGTTAAATTTTATTGAGAAAATAATTCAAACTTACAGCAAAAAATATAAAATAATATAACAAACGCAGGGAGCACAATTTGGACTTGGCAGATGTCATTTTTGCCCTATTTCCTTGAGCCCAGATGTTATTTTTATTTGAAAGTGATAAAACATTGAAGAACCCAGCAAAGCCTCATCCCTATTACCTTTCTCCTGTCGCCTCCTCAAAGGGAACCACTCTTCTGGATCTGGTTATATCCCCACGTGTGTTTTTGTCCTTTTACTACATATGGAATGGATTCATAAACAATATGCAAAATTGTACGGTGTACTTTTAAACATTATGTAAGTGGTGTCATACTGTGTACATCCTGCTGCAACATGCCTTTTTTTTTTTAGCTTATTTTCTTGTGCTGGTAATGCATGTAAATTTAGTTCACAAATGTTACCAGTTGTGTCACATTTTACAGGAATAAACCACAGTTTGTCCATTCCTCTATGATGACTAGCTAGGATGTTTCCACATTTTTGCTGTTAGGAGCTTAGTGCATGGAAGTTCCTTGTATGTACTTGTCTCCTTTAAGTACTTGTATGGGAATTTTTTTAAGGTAGATTTCTGGAAGTTAAATTGGTAACTCATAGGGCAAATGCAACTTTAACTTTTTTAGATATTTCTAAATTGCTCTCTAAAGTGGTATAAATTTATACTCTCAGATCAATATTTAGGTTTCCTTTACCCCATATCCTCACCAACCTGTGTATGTTATCTGCCTTAAATGTCTTGTCAACTTCAGAGGGGTGAAACATTAACTTTTCTTTCATTTCCCTGTGTAAAACAGCTGGTTAAGATTTGTGAGCATGAGACCAGAAGATACACTTACTTCTTTGTATTTCCTTTAGGGTTCCAGGCATAAGGAGTTACATTCATTGTAGACCTAGGTTCATGATACAAAATTACTATGTGTGGCCATGTTTTTTAATGTACCTGTTTTTTTTGTTGTTGTTTTGGTTTTTCTATGTTTTTGTTTTCTAACGAATGTCGTGGTCACGCATGAACTCTCAAACCCTCTTTCTTTGCATTCTGTAACCCTGAATTTTAAAGTGTTTATCATTCCTTTGCCTTTTAGAAATTTAGAATGTGTGTTTTCTTTTGCTTGTTTTTGAACTTCATGAAGAGACTCTTCATGTTGGAAGACTTTTGAGACCATTTTACTTAACATTATGTAATATTCATGCCTGTTGTTGCATGCAGCTATAGTTTCTTCATTTTAATTCTCTGCTGTGTGATTAAAACACTATTTAACATTCTCCAGTTGAAAGAAGAATTTTTTTTGTTTGTTTGTAATTTTTGCTTCCTGATTGTCCTTGTGGACATCTTGTAGTGAAAGTGTAAAGCCTTTCTCTTAGTTAAATTGCTATGAGTAGAATTTCTGGGTTATAGAATATGCAGAGTTCCAACTGTACTCGTTTTTTAAAGTTTTTGTGAGGTATACCTGTGAAAGCATCTGGATCTGTGTTACTTGTTAATATTTTATAACTCTTTAATTCTTTTATAGCCGTAGTACCATTCAGGTGTTCTATGTCTTCACATCTTTATGTATTCTGGACTTTAAGTCTTTCTCTTATGGAAAATGTAAATATTATCATTCAGATAGGGCCTATTACTATGTTTGTGGTGATTTTATTTATTTATTTGTTTGTTTGTTTAATAGCTGAGCCATCCTGCCACCTATTGGCAGCTCAGCAGCAGCACAGCTTGGGCCAGGACTCGAACCACTGCTGCTCAGAGCTCACACTCTTGAGCGAGCTCTTAATCAGCTGAGCCACTCAGCCAGCCCTCTATGTTTGTGGTGATTTTTAACACAGAAGAGTTTCAACTTAATGTGCTAAGTTTGTAAGTACTTTTCTTAATTTTTTTTGTTTGTTTTGTATTTTTATAATTCTACAAATGTTGACGGAATACTATGTTCTAGGTACTAGGTCTTGGGGTTAGAGGAGTGAATGCAATAGACAAAGTCCCTACTCCTATCTCAGCAGGGGTAATAATTGTTATGATGAAAAATGACAGGATAATGATATAGAGAATGTTAAGCATTAGGTATGAGGCTAACATTTTATATCTAGTAGTCAAAGAAGGCCTTTTTGATTAGGTCATATTGGAGCAGAGAACTTACCAAGTGAAGAAGCAAGCAACGTAGATATCTCTTTAAGAAATCTTTCACTATAGGATGATATAAAAATTTGCTCCTATGCATTCTTGAAAAATATTACTTCAAAGTTGTGTTTCATTATTTAGGCCTTAAACCGGCCTAGAATATTTTTATGTGTGTGTATGGTGTGAGGTAGGGGTCTACTTTCAACTTTTTCTGTATGGATAGCTATTCCTACACTATGTTTTAAACAGGCCACTCTATTTCCAGTGTTTTGTGATGCTACCTGTCATATACCAATAGATCCATATATAACCGAATTTTTTTGTGTAAGCTCTATATTCTATTCCATTGGTGTATTTGTTTCTGTATCAATATCACAGTAATTTAATTACTAAGTATTTGTAATAAGTCTTGATTTCCAGTTGGT
>NW_017731765.1:184032-185803 GCF_001890085.2 Hipposideros armiger | reverse complement strand
AATATGAACATGTGTACATTTTACTATATATGTGTATGTATAAAAATAATATATACACAAGATAAAAATTTATAATTTAGCATTCATTAATTATACAATTTAAAGATTACACTGATTTTTTCTATTGTTAACTCACTATATTACTGAGATAATGTGACTTGATTATGAATTATTAAACACATTGTTGAATATAGTTTACTAATATTTTAGGATTTATGCTAATATTTTAACATGCATTTATCTATATTTTGTGTAAAACTGGACTTTCATTTTTCTTATTTTTACTGTCTTTTAAATTTTTGATATCAAGATTATATTAGCTTAATTAAAAGAGTTGGGGGATTTGTCTCTGACTACTTTTGGTAACAGTTTGCTTAAAATAGGAATTATGTGTTCTTTGAATGTTTGACTCTTTCCTGTATAACTTAACTATCTGTGTGTTTTTGTTCATTTCTTATATATGATTTTTTAAACTGATTAATTTCTAATATTAAAAATTCAAACTTTCTATTGATCCTTGAGTCATTTGGTAATAGCTAGAAAATTGTCTGTTTAGTCTGATTTTTCAAATAAATTGGCTTGAATTTGTACCACTTCATTACAGTTTTTAAACTTGTATTTTGTTAGTAGTTATGCCCCCTATTTTTCTTTCACAGAGATTTACTTCTGCCTCTTACTTCTGTCTCTTTTTTCTTGATCCATCCTACCAAAAATATGCTTAATTTGTTAATAAATTCATATCCTGCTTTTGTTGTTATATTTATTTTATTGTTTTATTATATTTATATCAATTTTCTATTATCTTAGTATCCTTTTTTTCTCTACATTCTTTGGAGCTTTCTCCATTGTTCTTTGTTATAAGTTTTGTTGTTGCTGTTGTTGTTGCAATAGGTATTCATTCACAGTGGTTAAATATCAAGTAGCATTAAAAACAAGTATATAGTGAAAAGCTCTCCTCTAGTCTGACCCCACCCACTCAATTTCCACGTGGAAGTTTTATGCAGTCATATTTATACACACCTACACAACTATTGTCCTGTCTTCATTACTTAATATCACATATATTATATCTTAGAAAACTACCTATAATAACATTAAGAAATTTGAATTTTTTAAAAAAATAGCTGATTAGTATTCCACTGTATATTTGAAGAATTATTTAACCATCCCACTTTTGATGAGCATTGATGTTGTTTTGAAACTTTGTAACTACAGACTATGATGCAATGTTAATATTTTACTGCATTTGACTTATCTCTCTTTACACAAATTTTTGATGAACCATTTGGAAATAAATTGCCTACATCATGAATATATATTTCACTTGTATCTCTGAAGAATAATGATATTTTTCTATGTAAATACAATCACACCTAAGAAAATCCACAAAAATTCCATATAGGCTATTCTTATTCAAATTTTCTCCATTGACCCAAATATATCTTTTATAGCCTTTTAAAAAAGTCTAAGTTCCAATCAAATTTCCAAACTACATTAGGTTGTAATGTCTCTTTAGTTTCCTCTAGAAACAGTCCCCCTCTTCCCTTTTTTTATATTATTACATTGAGTTTTGTTTTTGTTTTTTGAAAATTCTAGGCTAGTTGTTGAATAGATTTTTCCCTATTATGGATTTTTCTGTTGTTTCCTTATCACTGGATTCAAGTTTAACATTTTTCAGCAAGAATTCCACATGGGTGATATTGGTTTACCAATACACACTGTTGATGATATTTACTTTGATCACTTAATTAAGATGGTGACCATATTGATT
>NW_017731765.1:166985-182602 GCF_001890085.2 Hipposideros armiger | reverse complement strand
CTTCTCTAATAAAGGGATTATTTATTTCATGAAAATTTGGTTGGCTTTACCTCTAAAACAAATGATGCCTAATTTTGTTTTGCTTTGTATTTTTTGAGTCAAGGATATCCTTGATTACCACCTTAAATGATTATTAAATTTTTTTTTTAAATTTCTTCTAGTGCCATTTCAGAATTTGTTTTCCAGAAATATATCCACTTACTCTAGGTTTTCATATTACTGGCACACAGTTGTTCATTACATTCCTTTATTATTTAAGAACTCCAGCCTTCCAAGATACTTTCTTTTTTTCATTTCACATTTAATTAATTTCCTAGTTTTTTTTTCTTGTTCATGCTCATCAGACATTTATCTATGTTATTAGTCTTTAAAATAATTAAAATTTGCTGTTGAGAATATTTTCTATTGTCTTGTTTGTTCTTTCCTCACTTTTGAAATTATCTTTTCTTCCTTGAATGTAGTCTTTTTCTCCCTTATTTTGTGTTGAATATTTAACTTATTTGCTCTAAATCTTTTTTATTTTCTAATTAATGTAACTTATAACTTTAAATTTTTCTTTAATTTTTTACTGAGCCTTGCAAATTTGAACACTATTTTCATTATTATTCAGTTTTAAGTATTTTGTGAATATTTTTCTCATTTCTTTTTTAATCAAAAGGTAAGTTGATAGAATTTTTTTTTTTAATTTTCAGGCATATAAGATTTTTTGGGGGGGTTTAAAATTGTGATTAATTTATGATTTTATTGTATTATATTGTAGTAAGAGTCTCGTTTGCATGTTAGTTCTTTGAAATTTCTTGGGGTTCCCCTGTGTCTTAGACGTGGCATTTTTCTTAATGCTTTAAATGATCTGTATTTTCTATTTAGTGGATAGGAAGTTCTCTGTAGAACTACTGCCCTAAGTTTATTAATCATACTCTTCAAATGTTGTATAGCTTTGCTTATTTGTCTATTTTATCTTCTACTTTTTAGAAGATATAAATTTTTAACTAAAATGCTAGCTTTTAAAATTTGAATTTGACATAAATACAGAAAAGTACAAAAATATAAGTGTACAGTGCAGTGAATTGCCATAAAATTAAAACACTCAGGTAGTTACTACCCAAGTTGAAAAATAGTACATCATCACAACCCTAGAACTGCCTTTGTGTCCTTGTCAATCACTAGAATCCATTTATCCCCATGGATAACTATCAAAGTGCTCACACTGTAGAGTTGTTATGCTTGTGTTTAAACTGTATGTAAATTGAATCATATAGTATGTATATTTTCACATCTGTTTTTTAACACTATGTGAGCCATCCATGTTATTGTACATATCAATTGATCGTTCTTTTTTATTGTCTTGCAGTATTTCACTGAATAAATACAATGATACTTGTATCCATTCTACTGTTTATGGACATTTGCATTATTTTTAGTATTGGCTATTGTAAATAAAGCTACTATGAATATTCTCATCCATGTCTTTGGGTACCTATATGTCCTTCATTTTTATTGGGCGTAATCCTAGGAGTGAGATTTATTGGTCAAAGAGTATGTGTATGTTTAACTTAGCAGATGTGACAACAGTTTACACTTCCAGAAGCAGAATATAGGAGTTCTGGTTGGTCCATATTCGTACCACTTCTGGTATTGTCAGTTTTTATCAAGTGAGCCACTATCATGGTAGAAATTCATATCTCATTGTGGTTTTGAAAACCACAAACGGCTAATATTACTGAGCAGTTTTTCACAAATATATTGGCCATTTTATAAAGTGTTCAGATTTCTTGCCCATTTTCTACTGAGCTGTCTTTTTCCTCCTGATATGTAGAAATTTATTATTTGTTTTGGATATGAGATCTTTCCCAGTTGCAAATGCCTTTTCCCATTTTATGGTTCACTTTTACAATCTCTTGATCATGCATTTTGATGAACTGAAATTCTTAATTTTAATACATTCTAACGTATCTTTTTTTTATGATTAGTACATTGTGTGTCCCTTTAAAAAAAAAAATCCCTGCCTACACCGAATTGAGACATACTTTCTGTGTTTTCTTCTGGATCAGCAGTCCTCATTAGAAACATAATGTGAGCCACAAATTTGAACCACATATATAATTTTTTTTTTAAGATTTTTTTTTATTGGGTAATTGGGGGATGGGAATAGCGCTGGGGAATTGGGGGAAGGGGAACAGACAAGTTGCTGTCGTTTTGTTCTTCAGTCTAGTTGTGGAGGACGTTGCTTCACTGGCCCAAGTTGGCACCATCATTGCGCTCTTCCCGGGCGAGGCAGATCAGTCACCATCCTCTGGACGGCCACTCACTGCGGCTGCTGGCCGCTCACGCTGGCTCCTGGCTACACACGGTAGCCCATGGCAACCCACTGCCACAGGGGCTGCAGCCTACGCCGTCGCCGGCGACTCACGGCAGCCCAGCTCCAGGTTGAGCTGTTGTTCAGCATCTTAGCTGTGGAGGGCAGTGTCACTGGCCCTCATAGGTGGGATCTGAACCGGGCCCTCTGGTGTCCCAAGCCAGCTCTTAACCAGTGCGCCACTCGGCCGGCCCACTATTATAATTTTAATGTTTATGTAGCCACATTAAAAAAATAGTAAGTGGAATTAATATAAATAATAAAATTATTAAGGAGATTTTTTGTTTGTTCTTTTTTTAAAAAATAAGATTTCAAGTTCCAGTGGATATTTTACACTTACAGAGCATCCCAGTTTGGACCAGACACATGTCAAGTGCTGGTAACCACACGTGTCTAATATCTATCATGCGTCGTCTCAATCCGGCTTAGGAGCTTTAAATGATGTGCCACTTACATTTAACTCACCATCAATGTACAATTGCTTTGTGTGTTTGGCATGAGGTAGCATACCCTGCAAGGAAACGAGGTAGCTTATAGAATTAAAGAAGGATCTCTAGGATCCACAGCCAGTTGGTCTCCCTTGGGAACTCAAACAGGGCTTGATGATGCTGGAAAGTTTTACACCTCTCGTCTCTGCTTATCCTCAGTTTATTTCATGAACATTTCCTCAACATGGCCGTGGGCATGGCCATTGGTTGTTCTGGGGTCACATCTCTACAAGTCTCAAAAGACGAGAAAAGGTAAATCTAATTCTGTTAAGAAATATCTCAGTTCAGGTCATATTCCTATACCCTGCAGCTGGGGAGATGATGACTTTTAGCCAGATCATTATAGGCCCGTATTTATAACATGGGACAGAAATAATTTACCTCGAAGTGGAAGCTACCACGGTATATCATGTCTATTTCTACCCAGAGATGCTTTTAGGGAGCTGGGCCTATTCCTGTGCACAGTATGCATCAAATAAATATTTGTAAATTACAGTACAGTAGTCTCTTAATTTAACAGGAGCGTTTAAAGTAAGCCCTAAAGCAGGAGGAGGCATATAAATGCATTTGTTTGGAACTCGCTTTTATGATGCACACATATTTGAAGACCATCCAAATTTTTAGTGTATTAGTTTAGAGCTTTTGATTATAAGGGTTTGTTAACACTGAAAATAGCTCAACATTTTTTTATTTTTTTTTTGTAACCTGCATTTTCTGCAAACTTCCAGGTGATTGGAAGAGGTATGCTGATATCTTTGGTAACTGTGCAGCTTTGCAGAATTTTTGAGTGTGACTCTCTCTTATACGAGAGTACAGTCCTTCTGGCCATTGGTCTAACTTCAGCAATTTTTCTTCATAATTTTTTTTTAAATAATGTAAAGGAGGAGAATGTTATTTGATATTGAAGAACATTTTTTTCCTTCTTTAGAATTTATCTAACTTCCTGTCTGAGTGAAGACTTAACTCTTTAATTTATTAATTCAGTCATTTAGCATAAAATGGAAAATTGCACTGTGGCTCTGTGCTAGTTAGAGATGGAAAGTTGTTCCCTGGAGTACTGACTGTTTTACCTTTAATTCATATTTCTTCAGAGCTAATATGTTCCTCCTTTTGGGAAACAAAGGCCTCTCCTCTCCCCATTATGTTTATTCATCAGGAGAACTGTGCAGATGGAATGAAGGGGAAGAAGAGGAAGTGAAACAGAAGAATCTTCCTTTAGTTTCCTTTTTTTATAGAAACTTCAGCAAAATTGAATGAGGGAAAACTACCTGTTTCTGTTTTTTTTAAAGACATTACAGCTGGGTGGAAGTATTTACTTACTTTGCTGTAGAAAAACCCTGACTAGGTATACTCAAAGCAAATCATGTGGGGTTTAGGTAGACGGTGCAAAAAGGAAATGATGTAGCCTCACATATTTGGATGGTAGGCCATACACGTGGTATCATTTCCCAGGTGCTAACATAACAGAAAATGGTTCTGACCTCATCCACGCTGCTTTCCTAGTGGCTGTATCTTGTGTTATCCTGAACTTCTATCCATATCCGCCTCTCACACATGAGTTTTTTGTTTGTTGTTTATGTTCAGACATTCAGAAGCATATTTAATGGTATGTGTAAATGTAGCTTCAGAATAATGATAACGCCCAATTCTCACTGAATCCAAAACCACCAAAAATCTGGCCAAATGTGATATCTAGGATTTCTTTTCTTTTGGTGTTTGTTTTATGGACACTTGATTAAGAAAGTTAGTAAGGTTTAAAATTATTTTGTCTTTCTTACTGTTTCTAAGTAAACCACTTAATCTTAGCTTATATTTCTAATTCATTTTAAATTTGTAATCATAACATAACTGGTTCATACATGAAAAATATCATACATGATAGCATTACCTTCCAAACAATTATTCTGTGTATTACCTTTCAAGCTTTAGGAATATGCATGTTTTTATGTCATTGTAATTACTGTTTAATTTTGAAATTAGTTATTTTAGTAATTTGATGGAACAACATGCAAATGAAGAACGTGTATCTTTTATTGAGTTTGGGAGATCACCTAGTGCTAATGAGAATCAGAAAATGACTATTTCCTAGAATCATTGTGATTTTAAGTTTGTCACCCTTAAATGGTGATTTTAGATACTGGTTTATCACTGGCAGTAAGAAATATTTTTTATCTTTTAATGTTGAGTAAGGCTCAGAATTGTTATGTGCGTGACAGCAGTTATACAGAAGCGTTCTAGCTGTGTAAATATTAGATTTGACTGTGTTGCTAGGAAACCCCAAAATAAAAATAAGCAGGAAACAGATTATAAAAATTTTAAATTTGTGGTTATAAACAGTGGAGTTTGGGGTTACATCCTTTTATCAGAATTGTTGTGTGCAAAATGTTTTCTACATGAGTTAAAAAAAAAAGAAAGAAAAAGAAACTCCTTACAGTACGGTGATCATTTCCTGTTTCATTTTTCATTTTCTTTTTGCTTAAAGAGCTTTTGTCTCTCGCTAGGAGTTGCTTTAAATTTCAGGGAAGGTCTGTTCTGAATTTACTACTTCTGCATCAGTTAAGATCCCTTTTAAGTGTGTGCTTTGTTCTCTGAAAAGCTTAGGTCAGTTGAGCAACATGCTGCTACTGTTTAAAAAAAAAAAAAAGAGCTGAGTAATGCTGGAGCCTCCTCCTGTGGCTGATGCAAACCTGGAGAATTTGCATCATGATTTAGCTGGAGTGAGTTGGTGTGACAGGCAAGCTTAAATACCAGCCCAGGAGGAAGCTGAGCTGGTCTGTAATAGGGCAGCCGCGGCAGCCGCAGCACCGAGGTCGTCAGGCGGAGTTGATGGAGGAACAGGATGGGGGAACCCCATGAACACACAGGTGTTTCTGAGGAATAATTAGATAGCTGTGAAGGAGAAAATACACCTCTGAGTTTTTACCTGTGAACACAGTAGTACTGAGAGAGACAATCTGAAAGCAAAAAGGAGATTGGTCAGTCACACCAAGAGACACCCAAGTTGAAAGTTTGAGGTTTTTCTTTTCCTTTTTTTTTTTTTTTTCCTCCGTTCATTTCCACCCCCTCCGTGTGTCACTGCAATGGTCAGGAAGCCTGTTGTGTCCACCATCTCCAATGGAGGGTACCTGCAGGGGAATGTTAATGGGAGGCCGCCCTCCCTGGGCAGCAAGGAGCCCCCCAGACAGGAGAAAGTGGTGCTGAAGAAGAAAATCACGTTGCTCAGGGGCATCTCCATCATCATTGGCACCATCATTGGAGCCGGAATCTTCATCTCTCCCAAGGGCGTGCTACAGAACACGGGCAGCGTGGGCATGTCCTTGATTATCTGGACAGTCTGTGGGGTCCTGTCACTGTTTGGTGAGTGCAGCTTCTTCTCGGGGGTGTGTCTGTGGAGCTGGGCAGCTCGCGCTCTGGGAAAGCAAAGGGTCCTGTGTAAGGAGTGACTGAAATGGCCAAGGCTATGTGACATTGTCTGATTTGTGTTTAGGTGTGGGAAGGACCCAGACACTGTTGGCAGGGTCCCGAATTCCCTCCAAGTGCTCCCTGCCGGCTGTACTCGCTTTTCCTGACTAAGGCAGACTGCTTTCTGACTTTTCCCTGTGGCAACCAGAGCACAGACTAACTTGGCTGACCCGGTGAAAGACGGGCGAGCTCTCTGTACAGGGCGGTTGTGCTTAGTTCCGTCTGTTTGGGGCATCTTGGCAGCTGGCACACTGAATGAAAGCACCTGTGAAGTGAAACCCTGTGTGGCCTATTTAGACCTAGAACTGGGTGTTCAGCAGAAGTTCTATTGACTTTTTCTTGTTGGCAAAACAAACGGTGGCAGTCTTTCTCTTTTTAATTTTTGAACTTCATAAACGCTTGTGAAGTTCCTTAGTATTCTTTCCAAAGTCTTTGATGTGGAAAGCTGTGTGATGACATAACCGAGTCCCTGTCTCAAGTGGGTATATATATTGCAAGGGTCTGAGCATATCTCGGATCTTTCATCTTACCCCAGTACCTATAAACTTTTGCAATATAAATTGTAAAACTGGAATTGGGTGTTAGTTTGCTATGCTTGCCCAGATCTGTTTTCTTTATTTATGGTCTACTTGGTTTCTAGAGACAGAGATAATCTGTCCACCTGTTCGCTGAGCTAATCTAAACGGAACTGATAGAAGAAACGTGATTATGAATTTTTCTTTAAGATCTAGATCTCTTCTATTGATCTGATAATTAATAGTAAAGAGGTAATAAATGTACTCTCATGAGGTGAACAGATTACAGAAAGCTACATGAGTTCATTATAAAGGTGACAAAGACTGGTGAATGGTCAAAAAAATTAAAGTTTGTGGATGCTATGGGGTCAATGTCTAAGATACATTTGGCAAATAGTGTGTTTTGATTCTAAAAGACACTACTCTTTAAAGGTCTTAGCCCTCTGTTATAGCACTAGGACCAAGTGCTAACTCTTGGTCCTACACGTAACAATGCATTCATCCTTTAGGCCTTGTGATGTTTGAATGCATTGGTTTGAGCATTCGTCGAGAGAACTCAAATTTCCATTATTAGAAAGACGGTATTTTCAATAAAACTTGTTAAAACAAAGCCTTAGTATAGAAAGACCTATGGAGGATTTATTTTTTAGATTTTTGAAAAAGAGTTTGTGGTATTCATATTGTGTAGCATGTACATTTATAGACCAAGAAAAACCTAATGGTTGATCATCTTAAATGACTCCTGGGCACTCTCAACCTGTAATCTTCTACAGCACTGGGTATATCCAGAGAAAATCAGCGTCTAGTAGGAAAAGCCATAACCAGATTCCTGGACTTTGAGTACTATGTGTGTGCAGCTCCCACTATGTGATTCCATTTTTTTGTATGCAGTGAAAGGTTTTTCAGATATAATAAAATGAATCACCTCAAGCATTGAACTAGTTAAAGGAAGGTTGACTTGTCCTCTGAAAATACGCTTCTGCAGAAGTATATCATCTCAGGCTCAGGGGAAAAGAAAAAGCTAAAGGGACTAGCGCAAGTTACCCTTGAGTTGGTACTCTTTGATTACTAATTGCAGGGAGGGTGCCCCTGTGTGAATCTATTTATCTACATTTGCATTGCATTTGTCTCTTAAGTTATTAAGGTATTGGACAGCAGTGCATTCCTAACAGGAAGCAAAGCAAAATATAAGGGGGGAAAAAGTCCTTTCTGTTAAAACTCTAGAACTCTGGGACTAAAAGTAAAGAATCTATATGTTTGGTTTACAGTTTTTTTAACGTCTGGGTCAATACATGGATTTTTACATCTTGTTTTGAACGTTTTTCATCTGGGTGAAATGGTTACGGAGCTTGAGAATTTTAAATGAAAATCTCATCCCTCCAGAACTCAATTTATACTAGGGCAACCATCTGGAGTTTCTGCAAAGCAGACACTGGTCTAGGTATTGATTCTCTGGCAATAAATTCTGAGGTGCTTAAGACTCTTCCCAATTACATTTTATATTGGATGCTTTTCTGCACAGCCTACCAACATGGTGACCGGTTTCCAATGGAGAGCAAATTGCGACTAGTTACAATGAATTATAAATAGGCAAACTGTATCAGTGATCCCCAAATATCTTTAGAATTATCTGTGCAAATTTTAAAATAATAGATTATTTTGATCCCTCTATTGGAGAATCTGGACTCTTTTGGTAGAGTTAGTGGATCTGGGATATGGCCTTAGGGCCTATTCTTTTTGTTTTTTAAACAAAAATAATTCTTCCTGGATGACTCTGATGCAGTGATAGTTTCAGGAATAGGATAAGTGATAGTAAGATTTCACTGAATATTCAAATTATATTCATGTTGGACAGTTTTCTACCTGAAGCTTTACTGACTAGCACTATTTCCCACACCTTCAGTCTCTGAAGTAGCTTAGGCAAAAAATTTTGTGTTACATTTGAGTACTTAGCAGTATGGATAGAAGTTTTCTCATAACATAAAGATATATTTTTCATTCCTTAATTATTAATTGATCAAATTAATAGGTATAACTATATTTCAAGCGGTGATTTCCATGTGTCAGGCCCAGTACTGCCTTAGCACCCATTATCACATTAACACACACAGGATGAAACTCAGGTTTTGGGAGGTTACATAACTTGCTCAAGTCCATGTGAATTGTATTGCTAAATATTAAAATTTGGTCTATAATTAATTTTACCTAATGTAATAGCTATAACTTATAGCATTTTTTAAAAGTATGTTATTTCAGCCATCCAGATGCATATACTTTAAAAACACCCAAGAAAACCTTTTCTAGAAATAGAATATCTGAGTTAAAATTCAGTTTGTTGACAAAACATATCCTACAAAATAAATGAAGCCTTTCAAGACCTGGAGTCAATTCGTTTCTGAAGAATGGATAAATTTTCTTTATTTTGATGTGCTACAGAAATATCACATATTAAAAGGATTCTCAATATAATGAGGTCAATTTGGGATAATTCTTTGTCTCAGTATGAAGTTAGGTTCTAAAAACAGGTTAGTCCGAGTGGCTCAGTTGGTTAAGAGCTCGCTCTAGAGTGTGAGCTCTGTGGGCCAGTTGAGTGGTGCGTTGGTTAAGAGCTGGCTTGGGATGCCAGAGGGCCCTGGTTCAGATCCCACATGAGGGCCAGTGACACTGCCCTCTACAGCTAAGATGGTGAACAACAGCTCAACCTGGAGCTGGGCAATCGTGAGTCGCTGCCGGCATAGGCTGCAGCCCCTGCTGCAGTAGACTGCCATAAGCTACCGTGAGTGACTGGCAGCCGATGTGAGCTGCCAAGAGCCTCCGTGACTGGCCTTCCAGAGGCTGGTGACGGACCTGCCTTACCCGGGAAAAGCGCAATTATAATACCAACATGGGCCAGTGAAGCAACGTCCTCCACAGCTAGACTGAAAAACAAAAAGACAACAACTTGTCTGTTCCCCTTGCCCGATTCCCCAGTAAAATCTTTAAAACAAACAAAAAAAGAGCCCGAGCTGAGCTGCCACTACGCTGCCAACAGGTGGCAGGATAACTCAGCTAAAAAAAAAAATTAAAATAAAAATAGGTTAGTATTATTGGCATCTGTCTTCTATTTTTCCCAGGTCTGAGATTCAAAATTCTTAAATTTGATATTGTTTTAGAAGTTTGTCAAGTTTGTCCTCACTGTTTCAAGTAAACTTATATTGTTTGAATAGAATGAACTAGATCTCAAATTTAAGGAAGTTATAAGAGGAATTTGGTGGCTGTTAAGAATTAGATGACTGTTATTTGTCTTGAAATGAGGATGTCATTAAGACCAAAGGAAGTAGTAATATCTCACACAATATAAACATTGCTGTGTCAAGTGTACTTCTTGGTGACTTAGTCATAGTTTAACTTTATACCTTTTTATTATGTTTCACAGGAGCCTTGTCCTATGCTGAATTGGGAACAAGTATAAAAAAATCTGGTGGTCATTACACATATATTCTAGAAGTCTTTGGCCCATTACCAGCTTTTGTACGAGTCTGGGTGGAACTGCTCATAATACGGTAAGAACATAAATAGAAAAAAAATTAAGGAAAAAAAAAACCTATTCATTACACTGTTCTTTGCATCACCGTGATTATTTTAAACTAGTAAAAACATATGCATGTCATGTGACTATGTTGTAAACGTGTGTACTTCAGGACATAAAGTCTGTGATGAAATAGCTATATTAATTAGTGTTTTAATGCATTTAATTAACGTTTTGCCATGGGCCATAGTTTGCCAACCATGCCCACCTTTCTTGTAGCTGCTTTTCTTTCATCTTCATTATTCTCAGTGATATTTCTCGGAAAGACATTACCCTGAAAGGATATGAAGCATCAAAATCCGCCTTGATCAATCATATCTTTTGAATGGCCAAAGTTAAGTGTTAGGCTGGGAACTGGAGTTTTCCTTCCTGTAGATTGCACCATTAAGACTTTTAACTTGACTCGGGTTTTGTGACTGGGGACCTTCTGTGCCTAGCAGCTCGAGCAAGTTATGTAACCTTCATGCCTCACAACCATGTTTTATACTTTACAAGAAGTTAAGCCTTCTGTTGACATAAATGACTCACTCCCTCACGTTAAAGGATCAGTGAGCTACAGTTACGCAAATCTTTTTTTTAATTTTATTGTTGTAACAGTGCACTCCTCTTCCTGATCATCTTGGTTGAGAATCAAAGCCAGTCGTGCCAAGTCACTCTGAATAGCAAATTTCCTTCAACTTCCTGGGAAGCTCAGGGTGTCACATGAGAAGTTTCGAGTATCACTGTTCCTTAAGGTTAATTGCGTTTACAAAACGTGACGTGCACATTCTGATTACAGAGTTTAACAGAAATAGCTAGGGAAACTTGTTCTTTCTGTAAAACTTATCAGAAACAACACAGCTGAGAGCTCATGTGATCTTTTATCTCGTCATGTGTGGCTAAGTGCCAAAAGCAGAGCTAATAAGCGTCAACACTAAGGATTTTTATCTTCCAAGGAGGCTCTTTTCTAATCAAGAGCTTCAGAGTAGTATTTATTTCTTTGTTAAATCTGTTCTCATTTTAAACAATTCGGCATTTTTAAAGCTTGTTTTAATGAAATAATGATAAAGAAGTGCTTTGTTCCTTTTGTAAAATCTGGGCTTTGCTTGGGATGTGCCCTTCCACTCTTTCCTGATGATCTGAATCTTACTCTTCAAAGGTCAACTTAACTTCTCTCTCTCCCACAGTTAATTTCCTGTTCACTCTAGTTTATGGTATTTCTTTCCTCTCTGATTCTTCTGGACAATGCAGTGCCTGCTTCTCATTTGACATTAAACATGATATCTCGTAGTCTTATTATTGTAGGTGTCTGTATTCTGTTTCCCTGTTAAAACTGCAAGCATTTCAAGCACATAAGACCAGGTCTCACATTTTTTGTAACCCTTATGCCAGTTACTTTAGTGCCCTCAGTACTATAGATATTACTTATTTTGAATGAGTAATTGAAAGTTCAAGGTTATGATGTTTCAACTAGAGCCTACTCAGCATTCAAATGAGCACACTACTTATTTAGAGTGTTGCCCTGTCAGGATGGGGGCTTGGGAGCCCGACAGAGCTGGACTTGAATCTCCGTATTGGTTGGATGCTTTGGCTAGTGGCTTGGCATTATGATGAGTGTGGTCACTCCATTTTCAGTGGCACAGATACAGTGCTCATTTGTTAATTTATTCATTCCTCAAACTGCGACTGAAGGGTGAATGGCAAGTTAAAGAGATCTAAAGTGGAATGAGCCACAATTCCTGTTCCCAAGAAGCTCATAATCAAATATTACTTTAATTACAAGAGAACTGCTTCATGGTGTGTGTGTGTGTGTGTGTGTGTGTGTGTGTGTGTGTGTGTGTGTGTGTGTGTGTNTGTGTGTGTGTGTGTGTGTGTGTGTGTGTGTGTGTGTGTGTGTGTGTGTGTGTGTGTTGATAGAGGAAATTGCCTACATGTATTCTAGAAGCTTTTTTTTTTTTTTACTGGGTTTATGTAATAACGAACTCACATTGCTCAGTTGCTCTTTCCAACAGACAGAGTCATGAATGTCTTGAGGGCTGACAAGATACCATAATGTATTTTACCATTTCTGTCGACAACAAACAAGGCACACCTAAATATTTACTATGAAAAGTGTACTTCAGATTAAGTCACTCTTGCCAGAAATAATCTGTAAAACATAGATTTCAAGGAAAGAACTATCACACATCAGTACATAGCAGGGGTCATTAGATTGAATTCACACCTTCACCATATATTCAATATTTATTGGGTTTCCATTGTCTGATAGACATTAGACTGAACACTGGGGATAAAATAGTGATCAAGATGGATGCAGTCTTGTGCTCATGGAGCCCAGGGTCAAATGAGGGAAATAGTTAATCAAGAAATCACACAAGTGCATATGAAGTTGCTATTGTGATAGGCACTGTGAAAGGGAAGCCATGAGGTTCAGAGAGAGAATATTCCCTGTGAGGTCTCACCCAATCAGAGGGTGGGAGAAGCCTCCTCAGGCAAAGGAAGACTGAACAAAGATCTGAGGTCTAAAACACTGGCAACGAGTTGCAGGGGCTCCAGGCAAAGGGTACTCAGATCCTTCTCGTGGGAGGAAACACACACAAGAGGAAGTGAAAGCTTAGATCAGATGGAGCCTTGAAATGAAGTTTTTTCATATTCTGAGCATGTGTTGAAAGCACTCAAATGACATCAGATTTTAATTTATCCATCAAAAAATATATAAATGATCGAGAACAGGAAAAATAGTTCTGTTTTGGAGGTTGTGGGGAGGAGGAGGTCTCTAGGAAAAGAAGAATATCCAGAAATGTATAGCTCCCTCTGCTCTCAGCAGCCCAAGGTTGGAACGTATGTTGGGGGTTGGTTTTCTGACCGTCTAGGGATTAGGTGTAGGTTTTGGGTCCATGAGAAGGAAGAGAAGCTGGAAAAGGAAAGGGGGCTGAGAAATTAGATAACCCCAGGGGCTTGTCTGCGTATACAGGGAATCTGCATTCATATGTACATGTATTTGAACTGAAAAGATGTGTAATTCTCTCATAGAAATAGCTGAAGAATTAAAGTAGAATGGTTTGTTACCAATTTTACTATATACCTGAACTTATTTTCTTTTCTTATTTCAGTCATATTTCCTCACTTGGGTAAAATTACACGAGTATTTTTATTTCTCAGTTTATACTTTGCATCTAAATATTTCTGTGGAATTAAAAATAATCACTTGACTCTTCAAGTTTTCATCTGGAAAAATAAGAATAATACAGTGTCAAGGACGTAAGCACACATTTGCAGTGAACACTTACAATATGAATTTTCTGTTGAGTTTGTGTCCATTTTCCTGATTATGTCCTGACTTATTAGATCTGCGGGGCTAACACATTCTTACTGTGGCTGGAGCTTATTGATGACTTATTGAGAAAGAAGACTGATTCTTGTGAAGCTCAGCTGTGTTAGGATCTCAAGTAATACACTAGATTTTTAAGGGAAAAAAAAGTCAAATATGGGAGAGCAGAGGCAAAATTTATAGCACCTGGCCTTGCTCCCAAGGAAATGTGAAGTTCAAAAACTAGCCACCATAGTTATAGACAATATTTCATTTGGAATGTCGATGACAACCTCATCAAATATGGAGTTCTGAAAATTATAGACTTTCATATTTAACATGTTCCATATGGTGAATGAAAAATACCTCAAGGTAGGATAAGTTTGGTGAAGATGCATTGTTTTTTTTCTGTAGTAACCTAAATCTATATGTTTTCTAGCCCTGCAGCCACTGCTGTGATATCTCTGGCATTTGGACGCTACATCCTGGAACCGTTTTTTATTCAATGTGAAATTCCTGAATTTGCAATCAAACTCATTACAGCTGTGGGCATAAGTGAGTATGATAGGTATCAATATGAAAAAAAGACACAAAAGTGATTGGAAACAAAGTTTCTGCAGAGCTTTCCCTTGGTGGGACTGCTTCCCATCTTATGGTCTTTTTGATTATAGTTCCTTGCCTATTTTGTGTTGGAAAATAAAGAAAGGAATAAGGATTTGGCGTGATCCCTGATATTCCATTATATGCCAGTTTTTCATTGGGTCAACAATAGCTACGATGGCTAATATTTTAAAATAGGCAAACAAAATCCACCTTGTTAGTAAAATAGAAATGGGATTGTATGTATAAAGAGACATTTACAGATGGAAACCCAATTATTTTATGGATTTTTTAAATTAGGAATTATCCTTCCTCATTGATAACATCAAATTATATGTCATGTATCCTCATGGAGTGATATTTATATGTTGGGTGTGTGTGTTGTATTCATACATTTTATAGAGTTAGCAGCTGTCACTCTCATTGTTACGGGCTTAGTTCCCCATTGATGGTCATGATACGAATCTTCTTTTCTACATGTGATTATTAGTAGCATTTATCAACTAGGCATTTTCTTCATAGTCTCCCAATTAGGAAGTTGTTCATTTTCATCAGTGGGCACAGATAATAGAAACAAATTTAAAAAGGAAATAAAGAGGAGTATGAACAATATTATATAAGTGATATAAAGCCAGATATGACTAACTGCCTATAAGAGTCTAGATTCTAAACCCGTGACTATTATGGGAAATGATCATTTAATTATAAATGCCAATTGAATCACTGTTTTAAGAACCAACATTTGACTAAGTTTGAATTACTTGGAAATAGAAAGTTACATGGAGATAACTGAATTGCATCCTCATGAAAACATTTTTTTAGTTTTGTTAGCTAAGGTGTTTTAATAGAACAATGAAGAGAATGATGCACTTTTGACAGTAGACAGGTGAAGGGTTAGTTTTCAGGAAAGAGCTAGGAATTCCAGATAAAAAGATGATAGTGACTTCGGCCCAAGCTCTGGAGGCAAACAACCTAGAATTGAAATTTAGTGTCACAAAGCCTTAGTGTTGTGATTTGGGGCTAAATATTAAACCACTTGAAGCATCAGTTTTATTTATTGATAAAATACCCGTGAAAAAGATAATTTACCTTGAATGGCTATAGAAAGATGAAATTATGTCAGATTTTTTTTATTGTGAAATAAACATTTTTTAAATTAGTTTCAGCTGTACAACAGTTATACAATAGTATATACTTTTTACCCCTCAAAGTGACAACCCCCCTCCGCCAATCCACCGCCCTACTCCCCCCCCATATCATACGTATCTATTACAATTCCCTTGACTCCACTCCCACTATATATATATATATATATATATATATATATATATATATATAT
>NW_017731765.1:115529-166475 GCF_001890085.2 Hipposideros armiger | reverse complement strand
TTCAATCTACTTATGGAGGATGTTGCTTCACTGGCCCAAGTTGGCACCATCATTGTGCTCTTCTCTGGCGAGGCAGATCAGTCGCCCGCTTCTGGACGACCGCTCACTGCGGCTGCTGGCCACTCACGCTGGCTGCTGGCCACACACTGTAGCCCATGGCAATCCACTGCCACAGGGACTGCAGCCCACGCCGTCGCCGGCGACTCACGGCTGCTCAGCTCAGGCTGGACTCGAACCGCTGTTGCTCAGAGCTCAAACTCTTGAGCGAGCTCTTAACCAACTGAGCCACTCGGCCGGCCCCCGTATAACATTCTTGATAAGGGATTGGATTAACAGCCATTGTTGTACCTATTATATTCTTGTCCCTTGACTGACTAAGGCAGAATCATATCAAAATTATTATATTTGAAAAAGAAAAAAGTAGGGGCAGTGTTTTTGAGAGCTCTGTAAATTGAAAGAAGTTATTCATGAAAAGGTATAATCAGCAAACTTCAAATAGATTCTATGTAAACATTTATATACCCACAAATATTGCCCACGTTGGCCTTGAAATGAGATGGGTAATGATAACATATTACTATTTTGGTAAGTCCAGAGACGCACCTCATATTTATCCCAATCCTAGCAATCGTTTTAAAGGGAAAAATTTGTATTTTAGAGGCGTAAATGGAAACCGTTCAAATCAAAATTTTAAAACAATTACATGTAAAGATAATTATGTTATGGTTTACTAACTTCTGTAGTAGAGATTGGTGATACCTAGTTAACAAAGAGGCTGAGTAAGTCTTGGGCGGAACTAGACATTTTCTTCTATTTTTGCCCTGAATTACACAAGTGCAGCAAGACACACTCGCCAGTCCTTCAATCACAGCATCAGTCCTTCCTCAAATGCCCTCCTCAAATACGGCTCCCTTCGAATATGTATTTCTTATCTCCAGGATGTATGTATGTGACTTTCATGGCTGTATTTCAGTTCTTAGGAAACCGAATCATAAATAAGTAACAAAAACCTTTATGTCCCTATATTTTCATTTTGGTAACATTTAAGCCAAGCAAAATCATCATTATACTAAATTGATACATGTATCAGCTGACAGAAGCGTTTCCTACTGTGTGAAGTTAGCTGTTATTCTTCAAAGGAAGTAAAACTAGAACCAGAGAGCTTGCTCAGATTTCTTTGATTATTACATAGTGGGTAGAGAGTGTATAAAAAACAAAGTAGATATTTGTTTCAGAGACTCAGAAAACTCTTGCATTTTGTGAATCCCAAATCCCTTTTCAATATTGTTGGATAAACGACATAGGGAGACTTAAATTTGTCTGTAAAGACACAAAGACACACGTGATGAAACAGCACTTTTGACCATGTGAGGACCTTCATGCTGCCTCTGCACAGGCGGCCTTGTTACTAGTTAAGCTGTATCCTTCAGGTCCATCTCTTCTGGAATTTGGTACCAAATAATGAATGCAGTGTCTGGATGCTCAGATAAAGCAGGGTTTTGAGAAACCTTTGGGGGAAATCAGTCTTAAGCAGCATTTTTATTTCCACTGTCTGAGAGCAAAGCCAGGTGAGATGATCAATTCATAATATTTGTTAAATTTTGTATTCCATTTTCCTAAGAAGACTTCAGAAAATATAAGAGAAAATCCCAAATACTTATTTTTTTATTTAAATAGGCATTAAGTACTCACACTCTCTATGAAAGTAACAAATCCTCTTTCCTTTTCTCAAATATATAGGAAGAGATTCCAAAAAACAAGAATGCCTCATTCTCTTTCCTCTCCCTCTCCCTTCCTCCCATATTTTCTTTCCCCCTTTCACTTGCTTTCTCCTATTCTCCCTTCCTCTCTATGCAGCAGCTCTTTTCTTTTGTGGAGTACTTTCAGAAACAGAGAACGTTTTGGGTTTTAAGAGCTCTGTTTAAAAAAAAAAAAGTGCTTTTTGTTGTTGGTGGGAACATGAGTTCAATTTTATTTTCAGGCCAATGCTGAATCTCCTTAACTGAAAAAAATAATCCATTTCATATGATAACTCATTTATCGCAGAGCCATTTGCATAGAAAAAAGAAAAGAATTACTGGATGATGAAGATGAGAGCAGAGTTGCACTGAATTATCTTCCATATATAAATGCTTTATACTGGGGAGAGAAAAATAATTTTATTGTTTATCGCTTCTCTTATAAAATAATGTATTTTGCCATTAACAACGGGCCTGTCTGTTTCTTCATGTTTTCTTCTTCAAACATAGTAGAATTTTCCCTTTACCTCCCATGTAGCTTATCCAGCACCAGAATTTCTGATCATACTCATCATTACTCCTTTGAAACCTTTCTTCATTAGTAAACCCCTGTTTCACTTTGTGTGGGATCTATGGAGCCCTTACGTTTCTCACCTTTGATATTTTTTTTCAAAAATGAAAATTGCTTTATTGATCCTTTTACTTAAGAATACTGCATGTTCATTATAAAAGTTATAAAGTAATGCAGAAAAATAAATAAGAAAAATGGAAAATTATTTAGTGTTCTTTCATCTATAGATGCCTCCTGTTAACGTTTTCATAAATACTTTTTCAGATTTTTTCCTTTGTTTTTGTGTCTATCCATCCACCCATCCATCCATCTATCCATCTATCCATCTCTATCACTTGCTGTATTACTAAGTAATATATCATGAACACCCTTTCATATAATATATAACTGTATCATGATTTTAAATGCCTGCATAGTAAACCATTAAAAAGATGTGACTTAACCTTCCTTTAGGGGTCTAGGTTATTTAAAAATTTTTGCCATTATATATTATGTGTTGATAACATTTGCACTGATTCTTAAATTCTGAAATGAGCTAGTGATCATATCAGGCAATGGGAAATTATGAAGATAAGTCATTGCTGTACATAAGGAAAACTTCTTATTACAATTTAAATGAGAAGAATTCTGTTTGGTTTTGTCCCCTGAAAAGAAGTACCTTCATACATGTTTGTTATTTGTTTAGGGGAATATACGTTTTTAAGAATAAAGCTTGTAGATAATAGCTGCAAATGTCAGGTAGGGAGTAGCTTTTTTTTGTTTGTTTTTGTTTTGGTGACACTAAGCATAAGGTTTTGTAAAGAGGGTACAGTTGAAATCCACTGTTTAGAATAATGTCAGTCAGTCATTATAGCAGAGTCTAGGAGGCAGCATCTTAGAATAGCACCATTCATTTCATGCCCTTTGCCTGAAGGCTTTTTTTGTTTGTTTGTTTGTTTTAACCAAGGCTCCAGTTCATTCTTTCACTCAACAGAACTGTGTGATGGTCTTCCAGGGCTAGCCATGAGGCTGGTTGCTAGCAGTATAGAAATGAATGCCGCTTGTTCTGTCTGCAAGGTTCTCGTGGTCCACACAGTGAGGCCAGTGGGCAGTTGAGTGCTGCTCAGGAAACTGCAGGCAGCTTCAGTAGGAAAGGGAACTCCTGCTGGCGTCACACCCATTTCCTCCTAGCCTGGGAACCTTGGTGGATTCATCACTTACCACCTTTTCTTCCAAGCCCCAAAACATGTCTTGGAAGCCTCTGCAGTTAGGGTAGGTTGTAAGTCACTCTTTCACGTGCTTTTTGGAAAGTGGAGAGGAAAACCAAAAGTGCTGGCTGAGGCTGGTCCTGAGAGTGAAGAATAAGGTCCCAGGCAACTTCCGGACATCTTACTGCTGCTTGAGCATGACTCGGCACGGAGGCGTGAACCTGCTTGCAGTCATGGAGGGAAGAAACGGTTGCCTGCTTCATCATGCTGAGGAGCCACTTTCAGCAACCTGATTGCGTGCTGTGATGACTCAGGATTTGCTTAGAAGATGTGTTTATATAATCATGAAGGCACTAGAATGTTATGTTCTCTCGTATGTCAGAAAGAACAAGAGATGACTCCTTACTGTCTGGAGGTTTTATCCGAGCTTCTCAAACTTTAATGGACACAAAAATCACCTAGAAATCTTGTGGAAATGCATATTTGTATTCCTTAGGTGTGAGGTGGTTCCTGTAATTCCAAAATGCTTCCAGGTAACGCCAATGCCTCTGGGTTTATGGGTGGCATGTCTTCATGCCAATGAAGAGTTGCGTTTTGTAACTTCATCTGTTTGTTTGTTTGTTTGTTTGTGTTTTTCAGCTGTAGTGATGGTTCTAAATAGCATGAGTGTCAGCTGGAGTGCCCGCATCCAGATTTTTCTAACCTTTTGCAAGCTCACAGCAATTCTGATAATTATAGTCCCTGGAGTTATGCAGCTAATTAAAGGTATGGACTGAAAAGTAAATGCTTTTTAAAGAACGTATCTGCTTTTCGTCTCTTCTACACTAACTTTCGCTTGTACTAGCAGAATCCCTTAATTAGTTCTGCTTGTGGAACTGAGACTCTGTATTGTCATCTGATTGACTTGAAAGGCCACTGCATTTGGGGTGGGTGGGTATTTACCTCTCAATTGCAAGAAGAGCATTTAGACAGGACCAAACAACAAAATAAGGCCTCGGTGAAGTCTCGGCATAAACTCATGTGAAACCTCAAAGTGGGGAAAAAAAAATGCCATTAAACTACAGATACATATGTCCTCTTCTTTTTACTTTAAAATAGTTCACAGATTTAAGATATCTGGAAAGGTAATCAGTAATTTTTTTACTTGATGGTCATTATTCCTTTTCCCTTCATAATGGAATCTTGAGAGAAGGGGCATCAAATATGGGAATAGCATTTCTAAAAAACCAAGTATTATCTGACAATAACAATAGTTGTGAAAACGTAACTTTTATTGTTACATGATTTTTAATGTAAAATCTGCATTTCTATAGAAATGTAACACCATTTTTGGGCGTGCTTACCTTATGAGTTGACTGTTTAGTAAGAAAAGATGAGACGGTTGAGGGGGTGATGTCATTTAGAGTTTCCGTTGGAGGGAAGAAGGCACATGCAGTTTCTTGTATTCAGTAGAAATTGTTGGAAGAGAAGAGGTCCACGGGAGTTATCTAATTAGCAAAGGGCACGATAATGGGACATACATAGGAAAGTGAGATGAAATTGTAAAGGAGTGACATATAACTTGGGCATCTTAAGTATTTCATGTTTCCATTGATACTGCCTGCTCCAAGAAAGGGAACTTTTTGAGAAATATAATGAAGTTGCAGGTTCAGGATTACACAGGGCAAAAGGGAACGCCCAAATTCAGCCAAATCCTCGCTGCTGGTAGAGGCATTAAACAATAACAAGCAGCGAAAGAGCCATCGCTGTGTAGCTGGGAAAGGGAGCTGCCCTTGTCCATTGAACAAGCCCAGCGGGAGAGCTTAGAGGTCTCCCGGCTAAATGTTTGCAGAGAACCAGCAACCTCAGCCAACTAGGAACAAAAACAATAAAGAAAAGACATGAGCTCGCTATTCTAATCCACAGTGGCCTCCACAGAGCCGGCCTGCTCATATTTTATCTGATCCATGTGAAATGGAGGAAAAAATAATCTGTTTTGTTAGTGCTTTCTTTTCCCGGGCTAACTCTTTAGTCTCCTGTGAGGAGTTTCTTCCATTTTTGGAAAGTGCAGGAACTCTGGGTCATTGACCCTATTTGAGTTCTAGTTTAGGTTCCAAAAGTTGATACATTATCCTTTAAAATAAGATTTTTTTCTTTCTTTTTGATGTAATGTAACACTGTAGTCAGTTTTTACCACTTACTTATATTGGGTTGTCGGAAAAGTCATGATGTATGTTTTCCGTTTTTAGTTGCAAAAATGTGTCATGACTTTTCCGACAACCCAATATAGGTGTGTGTGAGGTGAGATGAGTTTGCCCAAATGTTACTGTATTGCAAATTCCTTGAGAGCAGAGGTCATAAAATATCTTTTGGATCTATTTCGGATCACTTACACTAGAATGACCTTTAATTCAGTCTGATGACATCAGTACTTAATGTGACCAGGCTGCCTCATATATCTCCTCACCTAGTAGAGAGATGCCCAGAGAGTATCACCACATTTAAAGTAAATTTTAATATTTTGGAGAGCGTCCTTAGCAGGTAGACTTACTCTATTACTGTAAAATGGTGGTTTTCTTTATTTCTAACTTGATCCCATATTTTTCACATCAATTTGAAACTCCAGGCAGGACAAAAACTTGACTAAGTTTTGTGCACTTATTTTCTACTCTAATCAAACCCTGAAAATAGTTCTGTTCTGTAGTTAGGCATGAGGATTTGTTAAACTTTCCTTTGAATATCATGACTTTCATCTTCCTGAGACCTCCGTTATGTATCCAAAATTTCCCTGAAGTTTAGAAATGCCTCTCTTTTTGTAAACTTTCAAAATGGCACTTCTCAGACTCTGCGCTTGGGACCCCACTCTTTACAAGGTTTGGTTTCTCTTATTGATTATTCAGTGCTGCACTATTAGGAATATTGTCCCTTTAGGCCAAGGAGACCACGGATCATGATTAAAAAAAATTACAACAGATGTTTTTATCTGAGTTCCAGTATTTATATTCCCCTTTTATGAGGACACAGAGATGTTTTAGTAAAACAGGCATTTCTGAAGTCACTGTGTCATTTTTAAAAATGAACTATGTTTGGGAATTGGATGCTTCGAGGGAAGCATCATTTAGTGTATAACTCAGCATTCTCCATTTTTTATCTCAAAACTCACACATATTATATGTTGTTGCCTGGGAAACCTAGACAGCACCTGAGATTTGCGTGAAGAGAGAGAATCTCATATATATCAGCCACCTCCATCCCTCTTTTATTTCCTTCTGTGAAGACTAATTTTGAAACAAAGTCACACTTTCCATTTGGGTAATCTCATTTGTGATTTTCTTTGGAAAGACTTTTTGTATGCTTAACTTCGAATATAAATCTGAATTTCTATTTTATTGTAATTATCCAAAAGGCATACAAGAAAATGGCCCATTGTGTTTCACAAAGTACAGAAAAATGTGATGAATAAAAATGTTCACTCCCCATGTTGATGCAAAATTTGTTAAAACCTATCTATTTTAAAGTTCAATATCATTCCTTTTCAGGGTTTCTAGAAGGAAACCGTGCCATTCTGTAGAACAGTGTCAGTGGAACTTCTCTGTCAGGGGCCAGATAGTAAATATTTTTAATTTGGGGTGCCATGCGGCCTCTTCACAACCACCCTACTCAAGGGTGAAACCAGCCACAGACCCATAATATCAGTGATACCTGAGTTAGAGGGCCTGGCTGTGCTCCAGTAAAACTTGACTTACAAAGGTAGCTGCGGGGAGGGCAGATTTGGTTGCAGGGCTTTCCAACCCCCTTTGGTGTCTAAGGAACTACAAGGGGAAAAGCAGAAAGAAAGTTAATGATGTGGGAAGGCAATTCTAGGCTTTCTCGCCACCTCCTAACTGAGAATAGGCCCATGGATATTTCTTCCCAAGTATTATATGATCTTTATATTAAAGAATTTTTCATGCTCCTATAAATTGTAGATTACGGGAGATCCTTTTCTCTTCTTTCTTGGTCAAACTCTGTCAAGAGTAGAGCAATGCTCAAACAAGGGATTCCTTTTTAAATGCCCTTTTCTCTTGGCTATAATTTTATTAAAAGGGAAATGTGAGGTAGTGGTAGTGGTGATTAATATACTTTTGGGACTGCATGTCTAGAATGGGTACAGTATTAATAAAGCTGGCCATGAGCAGAGAGTAAGAAATCTAGACCTGAAACAGTGCAGTTTGTCCCCCACCTTCCCCCCCCCCTGCCCATATTTATGGTTAAAGAATGAATAGTAACCAATTCTTTGAAAAGTCCTAAAATCTTTCTATTTTCATTGCAGGGCAAACACAACACTTTAAAGATGCCTTTTCAGGAAGAGATGCAAGTATTATGGGATTGCCACTGGCTTTTTATTACGGAATGTATGCATATGCTGGCTGGTAGGTTGATTTCTCTAGTGGTGTGTATAGTTGATGAATTCCTTAGAGAACTTTGAGTTAGTACCCAGCAGAGTGCCAGGCACATGGTAATAGTCATAAACCGCTGCACTTTACTTGAAGTGAGAAAGATGGTATGGCTCCCACCTCCATGGATGACTTAACGAAAATATAACTGAAGTATCCAGTCAAGGTGACTACTAGATTTAGCCTGATGTTATAAAAAACAAACAAATCCTGGGTCTTAAGAGCCAATACAAAATCGCTTATAAGTATGGATCAGTAAGGACATAACTAGTGCCACGAGATATTAAAGATCAGTACTTTGCTTGCCAAATGGTCTTTCAGCTGAGACTCCAAGTGTGTTTACAAATAGTGATTAATTGGTTTTTTCCCACCTTCCCATGAGATAGAAATAATTCAGACGTAGAAATAAGTTAGGTGCTCCCGGGTGGTAAAATAGTACTGTGAAGGTAGGGAAGGAGAAACCAGGATAATAAAATCAGTTGTACTTGATAATCTGTTACATTTTAAAGGGCTTTACAGGTTTCTTAAAATTTCCTCAACATTTGAAAACATAATATGCAGGAAAGATGGTTAAAATCACTGTGACACGGGTACATTTCCTTTGATGAGCCTGTCTCCAGCTGTGATACTGCTCTGATTGAAGCATTAAAACTTTGTACTTATGCCTGGCTTTGTTCAGGAATTTGAATAACAGTAATTGTGAATAAGAGTGGGATATTTTCTTAATTAAATTTTATTGCTCCATCAATAGTACGATTTAGTAGAAGTAACTGTGGCAAGAAAGCCCACAAGGTAGAAAAGTATTATTTAAACATCAAAATCATTGCAGTAAAATTAAATTTCACTCTTTGGTGGTGGTTAGTAGCAATACAATATTTCTTTTCTATTATTTATAGAGCTACTAGTTGTACAGGTTTAGCTGTGAGAATATTCTATTAGTCTAAAAAAAGTATCAGGAAGCTACACTAGCTAAAAAATTGTGTAAATGAATTTCAAACACAAATACAATTTCCTTTTGTTTTCGAGATTTTACATCCCAGCTAATGCATGGAATATAAGGATATATTACAAAATAAATAGACTGTATACCCTATTAATCTCATTGAATTATGAAAATATAGCATTAGAGGAGAACTAGGAGAGTATAGGAACTTAAGTTACATTTTTAACATGGCTTTTGAAGCAAAATATGTTTGAAGTTCATTAGACGATGGTAGCTTTAAGGAATCTACCATAAACTATTTGTATAATCTCGGAATATTTTTATAGCCATTGTGTGTAAGCATTAGTCTTGAATCATTCAGCATTTTTGAAGTCTTTTTAAATTTTTATCCAAAGCACAGTGTGCTGCTGGGCAGAGAAAAGAACGGAGTTGTGATCACAGGGTTAGTAACAGAATCAGCTCTTCTATGGCTATTCAGCCTGGATCAGAGCCCTGGAGCCCTGGGGCAGCAGCCAAGCGACTGGGAAGGTCACCAGGAGACACCAGCGTAGAGCGGGAGGTGGCAAAGGCTTTCAGCTGGAGCCAAGTATTGGGAAACCCTCAGTGTTCAATGGGGAATGTGGGATGTGGAAGTAGTCACAAGGGAGATTTGATTAATTCTATTGAATGCAGTTTCTTTGGCTTGTGTGTGCCATGCCTCTGTTCCCACAGAATATTAAAATCTTCTGTCGAACTCACTGCCCCCCTACCAGCACAGAACTCTCAGGCCAACTGCTTTATGTGGAGCAAAGCTCCTCGTCTATAAGCTTTTGAGGGCTCATAGATTTCTTCATGTATAAACACTTTCCATTTTGCATTATCCTATTACTTAATATTTAATTTTATTGATTTTGAACCCCAAATGTTACTCTTGTTAAAAAAGTGTTAAAGGGACAATGTAGGTGATGCAAACAAACTTTATTGAACACTTCACGGAGTGGGCTGTCTCCACTCTCAAGTGTCCAGCGTACTGCAAAGCAGGGTGGAAGCCAGGAAGCCAGGTGGCAGGAAGAATGAGGAAGGAGGAAGAGAAAAAAAGAAAATGAATAAGGAACAAGGAACTAAGTGTAGAGCCCAGAGTTGGCTTAGTGTCTGGGGATTGAGCAGCTCCATTTTGGGCCTAAAAATTTCTTTCAACCCTGTTTACAAGGTAAAATGGGGTTTCCATGAGCCTTTATTGCTACTCTGACCCACATGATCCTCATAGCCACTCCCTATTTTAAAGAATGGGAAGCTGTTAATTTTCTTATATTGTTGAGGGTTCAATCATAAGATTGGAAATTAAGGCCAGGATTTTAAATGAAATGGTATACAAGAGGCTTACGTAGGGGACAGATAAGTAACTGTATTTCCATAACAGGTTGTTATGCTACCTGAATGCTGCCTTGCGGATAGGTAGGAAAGATCTGGTTGTCAATCTGTGGCCATCAGTTTTAGAAACAGGAAGTTGTGTTTAAAAGACACAGTCTGTTGGTTATTATCTGGATGTAAATGGAACAAGATGGAGACTAGAAGAGTTCCCAGGGAAGAGGGAATTGATTCACTTTCCGAGTGTGATCCTGCCTTCCTGACCTCTCCCGGTCTTCCGTGATGTAATTACAAGACTGGGCTGTGGAATTATAAATGGGGCACTGTCAACGAGCCTTCACTCCCTCTGCTGCTGCAGTGACAATCTTTGATAGAAAAAATAAAGTATGGGCCTTGCACAGAAGTAGGACAGAAGTGGCCGTTGTCATGAGAACTCAGCCACCTAGGGTGGAGGAAAAAGCAGCAGACCCTGGTCCGGGAGGTGTTGCTCTGGTAGCATCCCACCTCCTGCGTGTTGAATAGGAAAAAGACACTTGCCAAACCTTGGATGTGAATAGAGTAGGCTTTTGACTGTGAGAAGAGCAGGGCCTTTTGGAACAATGAAAACGCCTTCGCAGAAGCATGATTAGGGGGAAAGAAACCATTCATCCAGCCAGGTCACAAGAGTTGGGTCAGAGCAACTTAACTATCATTGCCAATGTCTCTATTCAGAGAAATATGTCTCCCTGTCTTACTTGTGGCCCAGGGGAGCTCAACCAATTTCAGTCCCATATTCTGATCCAAAGCTAAATATTGCTTGATGGGTTTTGTTTTGTTTTGTTTTTAAACTGTGTGATAGAAAGTACGTTTTCAATGTCTTTTTTCTCCCTTTCAAATCCTATCCTCAGTGGATTTGGTCTTTCTAAAGCACTTGCCAGGATTATTTTGTACCATTGTGTCAAATCTAATCTGCAGAATAAGCTTCTTTTTAAAATAATTCACATAGTTGGTTCCTGGAATGCACTGTCAGCTTTGCGGTGCCTTTTATACTCAACCATGGAAAAGCAGAAACAATAGATTTCTGAACATTCTCCGGAGACCTTGAGGCGACATAACGCCAAGAGGATGCCCAGACGCGTTGGTGGAGACTAGAGCATAAAGGTGGATTTCCCACAGGATGCACACGTTTGGACCAAAATTAGAAGCTTTGTCCTCTCCACCTTGCCCCAAACTCTTTCCTTTTTTCTATTCTCTGGTGCTATGGCAAATATTTGAAATTGTTTTCTTTTTTGTTTGTTTCATAAATATTTCCATACTTCCTTTCTTGCTTTAACATTGTTGGGAGAAAAAAGCCCCAAAAACAACCAGTTTCTAATTGAAGTGTTAAGAAGAAACTGGCTGTTTTTGACATAAGAGGCCTGGAAATATTTCTTAGCTTGTGTGGGGTTTTGTTTGTTTGTTTTGCTTTTTGTTTGTTTTGATTTTTGCATTTTCATCCTATACTTCTCACCGCCTAGGGCTTATAGCAAACACACCATAGCCCTCAAATGCATATTCCAGATAGAAGTATTGATTGTTGCTTGCTTTCCTGGTATAACTACAATCTCTGTTTTAGAAACACACTCTGGTCATTAAAAACAATATCGTTGGTTGATAACTTTTTAGATCAACTTTATTGTTATTGTTTTCTTGGCTAGTCACATGTTTCTACTTAAAACGTATCCTTAAAATATTACACACCTTAACCTTGTTAAAAGACAAACTGAGGCCTATTAAAATTTATAAGAATTTGAGAAAAAAATCGATTCTAATCGGGCAGCATGCAATCTAACAGATAGAAAGGAGCTCTGAGGAGCTGTACAAAACTAAAGACTTTTGGAAAAAGAAGGGAGTGGGAACAAGGAAGTTATACTAGACCAAAAAAAAGCAGTTGGTTATTGCAATGTCACTTTCCTGTCTTTCAGGCAGATTATCTACCTGGTGCTGGTCAGACAATCCCTGATTGACTGGTTTCAGATTCCATTTCTGGGAGAGCTGAAACTATTTATAATTTAAGCCTCAGTTGAAATTATAATTTAAGCCTCAGTTTGATGCCATGGGACTTAGCATAAGTGACTCCATTTTGGGCCTCTTGTCTTGTATTTAACCGTGAGCATCAGTTGCCTACTTGTGAATGTAGATGAGTTTTTTTTACAGAGATGGAATAAGACGGGTTTTCTCATCTTTCTTTTATGTCACGAGACATTTTAAGTGTATTCAAGACTGATGAGTTAATATTCTAGCCATTCGGTGTTAGAGTGTAGAGAATTTGTACCCACAGACCATGTTTTTGTGTACTTACATAATTGGTATTTTACCTCCTAAGGAATACTAGGAGAACAGAAGAGTATATTGAAAATATTACTTTGTTATGTTGTGGAAATTTCCTAAGCCTATGAAATGAAGAAGTAGAAAGGTCTTTATATGTCCAGTTTTCCCCATATGATGCCTTAGTTTCCCATTCATGATCCAGTTATCTATGTTTGTGTATTTGAGGATGGAGTCTGCCTAAGTGTTAGATCTTAGAGCCTTGAGAGAGAACCACAGGGCTTTAAATGGTCTCCAGTAGTCCCTTCACATTGGAAAAAGGAGCCAAAAATGCGAGAGGGTAGACATTCCTGGATGGGGAAAGTAGAGTCACAAAGTGAAGGAAAGGAACCTGCATTTTTCTAGGGCCATAACTTTAGGATAATATTTGCAATCCTATAGAACTTGAAGGTGGAATATCATGGGCCCTGAATGCTTCTTGTCACATAAGAGACCCAGAAAAGTGTTCAGGGCTTAGGAACTATTCAAAATGCTCTGCTCTTTAGGTAGCAACTTCTACCTGCAGTGACTAACAGCGTGCCTAAAATTAGCTGCCTACCTACACAAAAAACAAAAACAGCCACTTGATAGCCTTGTGACTTGAGGTCATTTGATGGGATGCATGCTGGTAACCAGTGAATTGAAAAGGAGAAGTGAGAACTGAGAATTTAGTATCTTTTATCCCCTTTTTGGTTCCTGTTTGCCCTCTGTGTTTATATCTAGAAAGCCAGTTCCCTACAACTGAGCGATGCAGCTGTCATATTTCTCCTTAACTGACTTGTCACCACTCCTAAAATCTGGATTCTCAGAAGCCAAAGGCCATCTTGTGCTTAAATTCTGTTCTCACTCCCCCTGCCACACTCGGTGCTGCAGAATACTACACTGCTGCTCATCCCCTGTGTGTATAGCACTGCCACACCCCTGAGCTCATGTGTCGCGCTCAGCCTGGAATGTCCTTACAGTACTTCACCGGTGTCAATGTTAAGCATTTTTGAAGACTCAACTCGGGCAATGCCTCTTCTAGAAAAAGCTTCTGTGACCTGCCAGTCTGGGTTAGACCTCCCCCTGCTCCCATGGTGCCCTGTGTATGCTCCAGCACTGTCTCCCATGCTGTGTCAGTATTCTAGGAAGCACTCTATAAGCTGTGAACGCCTTCAGGAGAGAGACTATGGATTTTCTACTCTCATTGCCCCAGTGACTGACACATTATAATCTCATCTGTTGTTGGGGGAGAATGCAAACAATGGTAGAAAAATCATTGTCAGTAAACATACGTCTACGCTATGACCCAGCGATCATATTCTGAGTACATCACCAAGAGAAATGAATGTACGGTCCCCAAGAAGCCATGTAAAAGCGTATTTATGGTATGTATAGCTGTAAGTTGGAAGTAATCCAAATGTCCATCAACAGTAGAAGGTATAGTGTTACATTCATACAATGAAAAGCAACGATAATAAATAATGAATCATTGCTACATACAACAACATGGATGAGACTCACAAACATAAACGCCAGCTAAAGAGCCAGACACAAAAGAATAAATATTGTACAATAGTTATACAAGTGAATACCGGTCTAATTAGGATGAAACAAGCAAAATTAGTCCATGGTGATAAACGTCAATAGTGGTTGTCTTTGCAGGAGGGTGGAGGCGATGATATTGACTGGAGAGGGCTATGAGGGAAGCTTCAAGGGCAGCAGTTCTCAACCTTCCTAATGCCGTGACCCCTTAATACAGTTCCACAAGTTGTGGTGACCCCCAACCATAAAATTATTTTCGTTGCTACTCTATAACTGTAATTTTGCTACTGTTATGAATCGTAATGTAAATATCTTTTTGTTTTCCAATGGTCTTAGGCGAACCCTGTGAAACGGTCATTCGACCCCCAAAGGGGTCGCGACCCACAGGTTGAGAACCGCTGTTCTAGGGTGTTAGAAGTGTTTTATCTCTTCATCTTGTTGTCAGTTACATAGATGTGTAAATATGTAAAAATTCATCAAGTTATACGTTAAGATTTGTATGTTTTACTGTTCATGTCATACCTCTATAAAAATGTGAAAAAATAAAAAATAACCATCAATACGGTTTTATAGGAAATTGATTTGTTGGTACTTTTGATGGTGGAACATTGTCATCTTACTATGAGTATTTGTATATAAAGTTTTCATAATTCTGAGTTTGATTTTAAATAGTTAAAATTTGAAACTTTGGATTATGGTCATAAAATATATTAATAGCTTGAAATCTATTTATGGTTTTAGGTTTTATCTCAACTTTGTTACCGAAGAAGTAGAAAATCCTGAAAAGTAAGTAGCCATATTTACTCTGGAATATTTAAAGGGAAGAAAATGTAAGCTTATATCATTGAGAAAGTATACCAAAAGAAGAAATTCAGTGTGGGCCAGTCAGCTTTATACTCACTGTCATCTTCCTCCTCCTCCTCGCTCTCCTTGGCAGATAACATTTATTTGACTTTATCATAAATTAGATGTAAATGAATTGACAGTATATTCAACATTCCATTAAATTATCTGATAAACTGAAAGTATAAAAGAAAAAGTTTTATTGTAGGTAAGCTATTTTGTAAAAACATACATAAAACTTAACATGGACTCTCAGCTGCCCACAGACATTCCATAAAACATCAACATCAAAAGTTACTTGTAATAATTCATAGGAGTCTTTCCATAACAATCCAATTAAAGAGAATAATGTACTCAATAAATGATTAATTATGAAAGCCTAGAAATAACTGCAGAATATTATAGGAGCTTGTAAATTTGGGAGCTGGATGATTTCTTACACTTTTCGTTCCCAGGTAATACTTTTGATGACTCAGTGACATAATGATGATGTATATGTTTCTAAAATGAATTATTTTTAACTTAAAACTTAGAAAAATGAGTTATTTTTATGATTTGTGCATAAATATTTGACTTTACACAGGAAAACAACATAATCTATGATCTGAGGAGGGAAATTTTAAGAGGTACAGTGAAAGATATAGACAGAATGATAACGTTACTTAATTCATCTTTGTTTAAACATCTACCATGTTAAAACCGTTGTGCTAGGAACTGCGTATATGAGGAATAAGACTTGTATTTAAGGTTTTATTGTCTAGTTAATGAGTGAGATATGTAGACAAATAACTATAACATGTTGTGATTGACACCCTAATAGGTTATTCAGTTTGACAGAGAGGAAAGGAGGAAATACTTTATGGTATCTAGGGAGATGTTGTTTATATAAAGTCTCAAATGATGAGTAGGTATTTTTGGGGGGGAGCAGGGAGTGGAGGGGAGAGAGAGAGAGAGAGAGAGAGAGAGAGAGAGAGAGAGAGAGAGAGAGAGAGAGAGAGCCTTCCAAGAAGGGAACAAGTACCAGGTGAGTCAGTATGAAATAGAAATAGCCCAGACATCAGAGAATATGCTTAAAGGTTGACCATTCAAATTAAGGTAGACTAAGAAATTCTGGCACCAAGTATATTGGGAGATAATAAGATCTGACCAAGAACCAAAGTAGTCAGAATTTTGAGCACATAACAAAGCAATTGAGTTTAAAATGATGTTTCATTCTGTCTCATTCAACTGTTAGGCAAATCAAAATGTAATTTAAACATGTGTAAAGGTTATTTTATTGAGTAATATGATAAATTTGTGACAGTACTTTCATATTTATAACTGGAATTGTGGTGGGGGACATACATTTACCAGGATCTAGTTCTTTCTAGCATTGCTTTGAAATGATAAGCTGCCTTATGACTCTAAATCCATAGATTACAGAGATATATTGGCTGTCCTGTCTTTTCCGTTTTTGAGAGTAATTAGTGTGTGAGTGGAAACATAGAGAAAAGATTGCTCTTACTAGATTTTATATAAAATATTTGTTGAACTTTCATTCTGTGAAAGAGATAACTATGGTTTATTACTTTCTCTTTAATTCTAAAACATTTTTTAAAGCCAGTTACTAAAATCTAGTATCAGAGAGCATTTCTTATGAAAAAAAAAATGACAAGATGTAAGTTTGTGGATGTGATGTGTCACATAACATTTATTATATTATACATCAGTGACATATAGTTCACATTCTCTTGTAATGTTCTTTAACAGTTTAAGCATAATTTTCATTTGCTATCTATACAAACATACTATTGTGTATATTGAGCATATTTTTAAATTATTTATGCCATTATTACCCCAATCTTAATTTGTGAGTGGTATACTAGTCAAAGATTCTCTTCTTCTCTTTTTCTCTTTCTTAGTTTTAGGGCCTTAGCTTTCACTCATTGATAATATCTATGATTCAATATGTACAAATACTAAAAAACAGTGATGCATTGATTCGGTGTTTTCTTCTTTTATTACAAAGATATTTCCTCATCTCAAAAAAAATGAGAACTACAATAGCACCTACATCATTGGGTTGTGGAAATGAGTTAATATTTAGTGAAGTACTTAGATTAGAGACTGTCAATTTTTATACACTACATAATTGTTTGATTGTTCTTACTATTATTATATCCTTATTTAAGGAAGAAAGTAAATGTTACTTACATAAGAGTGTTTTCTAGGTTTCAATATCCTACACGATTCTCTTTCTTCAGCGTTTTTGAAAGAAATATGAAAAATTATTTCATACCATATTGAAACCTGTTCTCAAAACTTTCAGTACTAAAATTGAGTGTGCATTTTATAATCTCTCCTGTTCTTGTGTACAGACTTCATTGACATTTTTATATTTAGAGAAAATAAACTTGTATTTTAAAGGAGAAACAAGTTATAGGAATTTTATAATAATTTAAAAGTAACTATTGAACCTGATTTAGACTAATATTATTATCACTGGTTACATTGGATGAAATATTTTCATTTTCTGGAATCATGATTCTGCAAACTTCTTTAAATATTCTAGAATACCTTTAATTTGATATTATATTTTAAGGCCTTAAACTATGGAACTTTGCAGGAGAGATTAAGAATCTGGATTTTTAGATGAAGATAATGAGTGATTGGTAAGACTTCAGTTGAAAAAAGAAACCTCTGATACCTTTTGTTCTTTTGCACTAAGTACTCAGGTATTCAATTTTTGCATAGAAGATTCTGTGTAAAACTTAGGCAACATAATTATTTTCTCAAAATCATAATATGAGAAATCCACACAATTCCCTTAATGGAAAGTAAAGGTTAAATTTATACTGTGTATTTATCAGCCAAAGAAATTCAGTATTCTGAGCAATTTATTCAGTATCTTCCCCCCCCCCCCAAAAAAAAATAAATAAATAAATAACATTTCCCTGCAATGTTGACAATCAGTCCAGGTTTTTTCAAAAATAAATCTTATTTTTTTAAACACAAAGAATGCTTTGGGAAATATTTATGGCTGAATAGATGGTAAAATTATGTGGACCTAGTCCAGATGTGTAATTTGTATTATTTCGTAGGGAGACACAGCTCCAAAATACCTTTCATTACAAGGGAGACTAATTATAATTTCATCTCCTTTGTGACGTGCCAAGATAAATGTTTCCCAGTCAGTCGCTGGCTCATGTCTCCAGGTGTGCTGCAACGTGCAACTTTCTGGCAGCTGGTGAAATGAATCATCAGCTGAAGATACAACACCTTTTAGCATCCTCCTTCACCTAGGCAATAAATTTTTCCTGAAGTTGTGACCAAGTAAGAAAGTGGTCATTAATTTAGATCAGAGAAAATAGCAATGTGACTTAAAATATATAGAATATAAAATAAGGTTTCATGATCACAGTTGACAAATATATATATATATATATATATATATATATATATATATATATATATATATATATATATATATAATTTTAGTGGAAATCTTTCAAATTGCCTAGCATTACTCTATGGAATAATTTCTGAACTTCTATGATGAGTATGACTTAAAGAACAGTTTTTTAGGTGTTTTAACAAGTAGAGATAAACAAGAGATTAGTGGAATAAAATAACTGGTTCATGACTCTCTCTTCTATTAAGTCTCTTTAACCTACTCTTTAAAGCTCGAAAAGCACTAATCCTAAAATTTTGGGCAAAATTTCTGCCCTACAATTACATTTATAATATTAATAAATGTTCCCATGGTTTTTCTTATGTTTTTTTCTCTAAGAATAGCTTTGGATCTATGGAAGTAGTAATCCTCTAAGAGCCATTTAACATTTTTATGTGAAGATACAGTAATTATTATTGAAATTTTGTAATATAACAATGTTGCATTTAATAATTATCTATAGCATGGTGACTGCCACCACAAACGAATATATTAAAGTATTAATAAGAATATTATTTTGAGAAGCATGAATGTTCAAAGTTTGGACCATGTAGGTGATAGACTCCCAAGGAATATCTGAATTTTAAAATGTTATCCCCCACAAGATGAAATGTATAGTAGTAATGATCCCTAATGTGTACATTTGTTTTTAAAAATGAAAATTTTTTTATTTGCAAATCTAATGAGTTTTGCCTATGACATTCCTTTTGTGGTGACTGTGCAATCTATCATTGTTCAGGAAGTTACACAGTACAAAGAACATATCATTGAGATGTATAATGTTTGTAATCCTGCTCTTCGATTGATAAATCATGTCTTGTGTTGATGAAAGCCAAGAAATGAATTGCTTTACTTTGACCTTGGGGGTCTGAGACTGGTTGGTTTGCCTATTAGACTTGTTTCGGTGTTCTTCTCACTTCATTTATTCCTTCTGTTCTAAAGAGTTGAAAATAGTAGACTTGGAGGAAGTCAGTAAAGCTTGACATCATCAGTCATTTTTGAAGAGCAGGCTATCAACAAGTTCTGAATAATCAACTTTAATAGAAGGTTTAAATAATCAGAGTGTCATGTTTAATTAATACTCTGCCTGCTGCCAATTTATATTAATTGGTGCCTGAAAGTCATCACACCTGTACCAATGATAACTTTGAAGATGAGAAACTTGGTTTGGGAAAAATGCCCAAAGACCTTTATGGCAATGTGATGATCAGACTGGCCCATAAATGGGCCACAGTTATGTTATTTGCATTAGCTCAGATGTTCCAGTCTTAAATCCTTAGTATATGTGGTTTTATCCTTATTGACTTGTATTCAGCCAAAGTAAAGGCGTTATTAATAACGTTATACTATTTTATAAGGCCTTTTGCTTATAGGACATATACAACAGTTAATCTGATTAAAAACACAGCAAAACAAAACAATTTAAAAATCTTGCTTAAATGTGCTTCAGCAAAGTTGCATGAGAAAAATATTAAAGGTTGTTTTGAAGTCTTTGAGTTTGTATTTGGCATTTTAAGGACTCAGTTTTCTATGAGAAACAAATCTTCCTCTTTATATGCTTTATAGCTTTCTAATTTAACAGCTGCTAGAAAATAGCAAATAGTGTTACAACTATATATATGCCAATTACAGTAACATTTTATTTTGTGATTCTATTACAAACTAATGTTTACTTTTTACAATACTTCTAAAGTTTTCTTTACAAATACTCAAATGATATATTTGTTAAGGTATGTAAACTAATTGTCACAGCAAGTTACCTCACTGTAAATAAATGTATATAGAAAAATCTGGATTATTAAGCAGAATTAGTTTGTAAAAGTACTTACCGAATGATTCTCTTAAAAATGATGTCTTCTAATCAAGTTGACTTGTAAAATCGAATTTATATTCAAGTTTACAAAGATTTCTTTGGCAAAATGAGGCATCTCTTTCTTTATTAATGACAGCAAGGCATTGTTAGAATTATCTTAATATGTGACAGTGCTTCTCCCCAATTGTTAATCAGCTTAACAATAACCCACAGCCTTCGGACCAACTGCTTCTCCCCAATTGTTGAAATGATTGATAGCTAAATTAAGATCATTCTACTTGGTACATTTCTTCTGGAAATCTACATAAAAAGTTTTGCAAATCCACTTTGAAATATGTTTCACAATAGGAGTTTAATTATGCTGGTGGAGCCACTGAGGCAGGTAAAGGTCAGGACTTGGCCAGATGTCACAGAGAAGAGATGAGTCTGTATTCAGAGAACAAGGTCACCAAGTTACTCATCCTTGTGTTTGCTCAGTCAAAAAATTTCCCGCTAATGGAACATGTGGTTGATGTACCCTGAGAACAGAATTCTTGCATTTCTCAGCTTCACATATGAATAAAAAATACATTTGGCTCAAAAACAATTTGTTCATGTAAGGCTAACATGTCAGATAAGTGGTGCAGAAATTTTAGGATTATATTGTAATATTTTATTAGGCAGTAATCAAAGAGGACAGATATTAATCCTTCCGGTGCTTTGTGGAAGCCATTGAGATAGATATATATTTTTTTTAATTTTAAGGATTCTAACCCCATTATGAGGCAAAAATTTGAAGGTCAGTGTTTTTGACTGTTGTATATCCTTTCGTATAGTGATTCCTAAACTTGAATTTTAATATCATTGAAGTTTATACTTTGAGTGTAGAATCATAAACTCATGTTTTAGGAGCAATAATGGTGGCTAATTTAATTTTACCCAATGTTTTTGTTCCCTTTAATTATCCATAAAATAAGATACCGCAAGGGGTCTGATTAGTAGAATCAAATAAATTCAGAATTAGAGGGGACCTTGGATACTATCTACTCTAGCTTTTCACCAGCTGCATGGATCTCTTCTGTAATATCTTTAAACAGTGTTTATCTCCTCTATATCTATTTATATGAACACAAGTGTTTATCTCCTCTATAATATCTTTTTATATGAATTATATGTTCATTCATATACAATAAAATGATAAACTGATTGTAACTTTCTTGAACTGGGCTACCAGTGTTTTTCACTAGCATTGTTGATTAGCAACCTGCTAACTTCTGTGACCTTTTCAAGCTTTGATAAATTGTGGGTTAGGTGGCATAAGTAGGGTAGGTCAAATGTCATGAGTGTAATAGGTACAACCCAAATGACAAATTAAATGACACACACCAGAGGTTACAGAGTTAGAATACTCTTATCTGAAAGGAAATACTTTCTATAATCAGGAGTAATAAGTCAGTCACTAGATTGTCTCCTACTTTTGAGTTTACACTTTCGTAACTCCCCTCATCCATATTCTCATTTATGCAAATCAGCTATCCTTCTCTGTGCCTGGATTTGAAAGTTAATGATTGTACTCAAAAGGTGGCTCATTAATAAATTTTACATTCTGAATTATCCTTGGTGAAAAACTTCTTAGACCACTAATCTCTCATCTGTGACCTGCTGCTTGGCATTCATTAAGGTCCAGTGTTAAGATTCTCACAAAAATAGGAAAATATCCCCTGTTGTTCATTATGGGCAGAGACAAGGTGCATTCATGCAATTATATTTACACTTGCCATGTACTGATATAATGGTGATAGTTTTGTTCTAGTCATAGTCAAACATTGATCCAGTTTATCCGATCTACTCAGGAAAATGAGCAACTTTTGAATTTGTATAGGTGCAAGCTAAAACTGTATCACCAATGTAAACATCGAAAATGCACCAAATGAAGTTGGGACTTTCCAGAAAGAAAGGTTTCCTTCACTTTTATGAGCTGTAAAAATATTTGCTTTCTAAGTTTTTGAAAACAGCAATGGCTTAGGAAATAAAAATTCTAATCCTGCCTCTTCTTAACCAGCTGTTTGACCTTGGACAGACTTCTAAATTGCTTCTGAATCTTTGTTTACCATTTTTAAATAGAGGGTAAGAATCCCTATATTATAGTCCTCTTGGGATTGTAAGGATAAAATATGTGAAATTCAAAAATGTTAATGAGCTCGACAAGTGATACACAAACACCATCTGCAACCCAAACTGAAATTCTTCAAAGATTAGAATATTTCATAATCTTTGAAAAAAATTAGAGGATTAGCATAATTGTTTTATGAACGGGGGTGCCTTTTCCACACACATGACCTATTAATCAGCTCAAAAAGTTGTGCACCATCAGCAAAATACTGATTACTAGTAGTTAGACAGTTCAGAAGATGATGAGAACTGCTTTTTATTTAATAGTCTCTAACCTCCCTTAGGTGGCAATACGCTCACGCATCATAATCAGAATGAATTTCTTGGCAGATTTTTTTCCCTTCTGAATCAAATATTTGTATGCCCACAGCCATGCTATGATCGTCACATTGCTGGCTAACGATGCAAATATAATGGGTGGACTATTTGTACTGCAATCACCTGTTTTTAGGCCCACTATCTCACCAAGAAATGCCTTATGAAATCTGACAAACAAGGTCTTGATCTGAGTGGCTGTTATCATGTATTTAAATTGCTTTTTTTGTTCCCCCCCCGAGAAAAGATGCTATTGAGTTGATGCGAAACAGGAGAACACAAGTGTTAGCTTGCTCCCAAATGGTTTTTATGAATTTTTGTTTAATTTACAAATTCATAGACTTTATTAAAACTATAAATAATATTTTTTAATGTGAGTACTAGATGAATTACAGGGTAATACTTCAGATTATTTTAATAATATGATGTATTATTTCTATTCTTCACTTGAGAAAGTTGAAGCTCATAGAAGCAAAGAACTTCTCAGGGCCATGCAGTTAGTCCATGAGAAGAGTAGGATTATAATCCATGTTTGATATTATACATGGACTATGGCTCCAAAGCTCAGACTGTTTCTAACATGCCAGTTGGTCTCTTTGGGAGGCAAAGCAGAAGTGAACCATGGGTGTGCAAGGTGATGTAAGGCTGATTAGGAAGTAACTTTTCTATGGAAGAGGAAGTTAGATGAAAAGTAAGACCAAGGAAGGTAGAATGGAGAAGTGAAGGCACCTCAGACAGGGGAAGGGCATGCACAAAGGCATGAAACGGTTTAGTGGTTTCAGGAAATAACGTGTAGACTGCTGTAGACAAAGCAAGGATTGTGAAGAGGCGTAGAAGATGAGATGGTAGTAGGTGTGGGTGGGGGATGTGGGGAACCTTAGCCTCCATTACAAGACTTCTGGACCTGAGCCAGTAGCCAATGGGACGGGATGTGTGGGTGGATGTTACAAGTTTTCAGTGTATATGAAGCAGTGTTTGGGGAAGGTGAATGTGATGGCAGGTACAGTGGATTTTTTGTTGTTACATATATGTAGTTTAAGGAGAGTTGTAGTCCAAAAAGCCACATTTCAATCTTCTTTTATATGTTTATTTTTAATCAAAGCAAATATCATCGAAAAATTAATTGCTTCATACACTTGAACCATTGCTAGAGTCAAACAAGGTGACAAATCATGTGGCAGATAATTTTGACAAATAGTGTCATAATCTCCCAGCAGAAAGATACAGACTAAACTGCTTAGAAAAAAAAGGATTGGTCAACATGGTGTTCACATACTCCTCGAAAATATAGAGTTGTCTTTTTTGTTTTAATGAAAAAGATGCTATAATTTATTCTCCATGCCAATGGAAGAGCAAATGAGATTAAATGAGAGTTCATTTTAAGATAAAATTCATGTTCAAAAGTGTTGAAACAAGAGAATTCAGTTAGGCATTAGAATTCTCAAAGTAGAGATAAGAAGGGTTATCATTTCACCACAATTCTTTTTGGTATGCAGGTTGAGAAAATGAGGCAGACCATTCATTGCCTGAGTTTGCTTCTAGTTCTATAATGTTATAGTTCTATTTTTAGGCTAGTGAATATATAGGAACCAAAGTGGGGAAGCACACACTCTATGTTATTGGGGAGGGGTGTCATGTGCTAGTAAGATAAAGGAAACCCTGCATTCCATTTTAAGGTCAAATAGAAATCTTAGGTCAAAGTTTGGAAATATTTCAAATAAGGATATGATAATGTCTCTAAATTTCTAAATTGTTTCAATTTTCATGTGACCTGTGTGTACGCATAGTTCTTCACCCATCTCCCTTTGTCCATTCACACATTGGCATGGCTGGCCTAGTTTATTAGTCTTTGCACAATTAAAAACACAATGAACTTGACCTTGAGAGAATAAATCACGAAGGCCTGGGATGTTAGAATCGGAAGGGAAGTAACCATTAAATTATCCAGCCCTTTCATTGTAAAGATAAAGAAATTAAAGCCATAGAGATGGATTGATTTGTCTATACTTACAAGTTAAAATTCTGATTCCTTTCTAGCTCTCTTTACAAATACTTAGTGTTGTTGAATACAAATCTAAGAGAGATGGATATGGCCAGATTTTAGCCTTAAAATTAGCTGGGGGAAGAATGTAATCATTAGGTGTGACCTGTGTGTCGTTGGATACTAGAACAAAACTGCTTTTAAAAATGTGTAAAAGCATTAACATTTGCCTGCATTCAACTTTCTAAAGCTGTTATTCAAACACATAATGAAAGAGGTCTTAGGCTAGCTGAATTAAGTAATTTTTTTGTCCAGGTCCTTTATTGAAGGTCATTGGTCACAAGATTAAAACAGAAACTTCACAATTAGGAAATGCTAAAATGTTAGAATATCATAAGGAAATAGCTGCTTTTTTACTTTCTCTAATGTTTTTACAGATATACTGGTTTTCAAAATAGTTCTGATATCTCTTTGAGGGGGCAATATTTATTTTTTTCTGTATCGGTCATGTCAAACAATCAAAATCTCACTTCCTATATTCTGGCCCGAGGCAAGCAAAAGAGAAGTTGATCTAGAAGACACGTTTGACTTTGTTTCGAGCCAGAAAAATGACAAAAGGAATGAGTGAGAAAGATAGCAGGAGGAGGTCATGATTCTAAAATACTGCTCTGTGGCTGCTTCGGGGTCTGGTGGAAGAAAGGGTAAATGTGTTTTGAATGTATGGAAGTGTTTAGCTATTTGATCCCCATAATGCTGTGTACTCTTGCCAAGGAGGGGTGATCAACTGGCAAAAGTTGAGAGAAATCAACTACAAATGGAACTCCATGGTGCCTCTCTCCCTGGGCCGCGGAGCTGTTTGTCCTTTTATGCCTAGCCACAACCTGAACGCGGACCTGCAGTGAGGGAGGAAGCTTCAGTTTGGATATAGATGCTTTTCAAACTGTCCTGTTTATGATGCGAGCCTGTGACAAGGACAGCAGGGGTGTCCTGTTCCCTGAAAGATAGGGTGAATCCTGTTCCTGCTTTTGCCATTTCTATAGCAACTCCTGGGCAGGCTCCCTCACCTCGCAGCCCTGTCTCCACAACTCCACATCTCTCACCTAGGACTCCTAGAAGCACAAAGTAACCTGTTACCTCTTTTCTCATATTCCTCCTAACAGCCACAGCTTGTTTATTCCATTTTTAAGTGGCCAGAACAGAAATCTCCACCCAGGAGTTGTAGTCAAATGATCCATTCAGTTACGCAATAGAACGGAAACTGTCTTTCTATGTATTCTGTACCCTACCAGGAAAAGTCAAAGTAAAATGTTCGGATTTTCATATATTTCCAATAATAATAGGTAGCCGTTCGCCCTATATTTTGATAATAGGTGGTCAAACTTTCAAGTACCAAAAAATATGTAGAAGAAAAGTACAATCACCTATCATCTCATAATCACATCAAAGTGGTCACAGCTATTATTTTGATATGTTGTTTTTCCCCTGTATATGTGTGTGTGTGTTGGTGTCATGCATGTATGTATTGTATGAAAGTCCATGAGATAAATATACATTCTTCTTCCTAACCTTGGCATTATATTATATAGTTACTTGTCTGCTGATTGTCTCTTTCCCTGTGAGGACCAGGGCCGCCTCTGTGTCGCTCATCGCTGTATCCTCAGCAGCTGGGCGGCACCAAGAAGTCTGTCCTGCCGTCGAGATGGCTGCATCTCAGCTCAGCTCTAGCTCTTTCTCTTCACCTAAATCTATCCTGCTTTTTCCATTTAATGTCACTTTATTTCATTTTCCTAGATCTTAGTAAACACCATTTTTTAAATGGTGGTGCAGTATTTCATTGGGTAGATGTACCAAAATTTACTCATTTTCTTGTTAGGCATTGAAAATGTTTTCAATTTGTGTTAGCCTAACAGTGCTATGTTATATGCTTGATACATAAATCTTTGTATATATTCAATTACTGTTTTAGGAAGACGGCTTGAAGAGAGTTACTATGTCAAAGACAACAAACTTTTAGAAAGTCTCTTTTTATATGACCAAAGTGCTTTCCGAAGTGGGTGTATTAGCTTCCTCTCACAATAGCTAGACTTAAGAATACTTAATCAGCATGGAGTGTCATTATTTACAAAAATCTTTTTTTAATTGAAAAGCAAAAATGACACCTCATTGTTTTAAATTGCATTTTTTTTTTATCATGTATGAGGCTTAATACTTTTCCCATGATTAGTCGCTGTATGTTGCCATTTTGGGGCATGAATATTTGTGGTTCAACAGAATTTTCTATGTTAGGGTTATTAAATCTTTATTATATTTTTTGCAAAAGTTTTGTCATGATTTTTCATGTAATAAATTTTCTTTATGATTCAGATTATAGAACTTTGAATTTAAATATAGTAATTTAATAACTTATTTAAACTTAACTACATTTAAATATATGTTTTCAGTTTCTTTGTATTGCTTTTATATCACAAATCTTTCTGCATCCCTAGATTATTTAAATCTCACTCATTTTTTCTGTTTGTATTTTCCTGATTTCTTTTTATGTCAACTTTTTTTTAACTTATCTGGAACGGATTTCTTTTAGCATGATATTATGTGGGCTCTTGATTTTTCCTCAAACTTCCCAATTTATTAGACAGTCATATTACCCCTTAGTTTATGATATTTATTAGTTGATAATACTCACATTATAAATTATGACACTTGTCATTATATACTAAGTTTTTATGTTTTTTTACTAAGTTGTATTTCAAGGTAATCTATTCTGTTCCACTTACCTTGCTATTGATATCAGCTCATTACTATACAATTTTTATTATTGGAAGTTTTAATGCTCTTTTTCTTATCTGGGGGAAAGATGGCCTTAATTATTACTGTTTTTCTCTAAATAGATCAACACTGAGTATAAAATATTTGTATGGAGGCAGTTTTTACTCTTAGCTTTCATGCATGGAAAGAGAATCTATAGAGTGCTTTGAAATTTAAAGCTCATAGTTTTTCAAGTTATCTTGGTCGTATTATCTTACGTAATTTGTACTATATAAATATATAATCTATACGACTAAATCCTTAATAGTCCAGAATTTTCTTTTTCTGTGTACTATGGTTAATTATTAATTTGGTTTCCTCTTTTTCTTTTGTCAGATTTTAAAAATGCTAATTAAAGTAACCTACAAGGTAGCTGCCAGTGATATTAGTTTTCCCCTTTTCCCCTTTTGGGTTTTATTTTTTTTATTTTTTTTATTTTATTATTATTTTTTTTTAGCTGAGCCATCCCGCCACCTGTTGGCAGCTCACGGCTACTCAGCTCGGGCTGACTCGAACCGCTGTTGCTCAGAGCTCAAACTCTTGAGCGAGCTCTTAACCAACTGAGCCACTCAGCCGGCCCTTGGGTTTTATTTTTAACCCCTGAACTCTACTAATAGAACACCTTTTATAATGATTTTCTATTTTCTAGAATATTTTTAATGAAATACCAAATGCCAAAATATTAATGGAAATATGAATGAATACATGCAAAAATTGTTTACTTATGATCCTTATAATTGTTGAAACTGCCTTAAAAGGGATTAAACATGAATGCATTTAATTATTATATATGTATTTAACTAGTTGAGTTTATATTTCTGAGAGGTAATCCTTTACCACGTAGATGATAAATATGGTAATACATATGGTTTCTAAGCAACATACATTAGAAAGAATAAGACACTTTTTTCCCTTGACATCCTTCTTGTCTTTGAACCAAATATCTATTGGAAAATATTTGAATCATATTTTTATGCATCTCTCAGATGTTTGCTCCTTTCCTTACAAAGTGAAAATAGTAATGTTAGATTATTTCATCACTAGCCTTTGTTTTCTCCTGGTGGTGCCATTTTACTCAGTGTATTCTAAATTCACGCATAAAAATCAACACAAAACACAATTGTGTTGTTCCCTCAAATCGAGTAGTCATTCAGGAGCTGCCATATCTTGACCAGGAGTGGGAGCCGGTTGCTGTGGTATATTTTGAAGTGAGTCCTTTTTTGCCTCTTCCCTTCCTGGGTGACTTCATTTCAGTCTGAGGTCCATTCCATTGGCTGCTTCCTGTAGATTGTGAGGCCTGGTTCCCCCCATGCTTCTGACACCCCCTTTGTTTGTATTGCCGACTCCCCACTGATGACTGCCCACCGATTGTGCCGTGCTGTGTTCCTGTTTTATGGGGAAATGCTCATGTGTGGCTGCTGTGTTTGATATTAAATCTGAGAAGAACTTCAGGAGGTTTCCTGCTTTTTATTAAAAATGATTTTGGCTAAGGGCTGTGTTATCCTGTTCATAAATCAGGTGCTCTCAGAGATTTAATAATTTAGAATTCACATGAGCATTTCACATGAGCATTTGGGGGAATAAACATTTCTTTTCTCTGTTAAAGCTGCCTCTTAACTTGCCTTTTTTCCCCTTTTTCCTCTTCAGTGCCTCCATTTATTTATTTTTTTAAGTCTTCTTTGGGGAGGTTTGTAAAGATTTATCTCACGGCTATAAAAATAATGTAAGAGAAAGAGTCAAAATGATAGCTTTGTTTGGTTGAAATACTTTAAATATGATGTAGTTTTGTGAGTCTTTCTCATCACTATTGGAAACAAGCTTTTATTTTAATTGTTTTCTTTTTTAAATCCCAAGTTATAGCTTCCAAAGTAGTTTTCTGTCTCTGTTTTAATGAATCATTTCTTTTAGGACATGTCCAAGAAATAAAAGGTTCATTTAAAAAACCAACAAACAAAAATAACAGAGGCCAAAGCAGGCAGGAACTCTTTCCGTAGGAGGTTACAAGCTACATAAAAAGCAGAGTTATCCTTGAGGGTGACAAACAGTTCTGGCAATGACTCTCAAAGATGTTTGCTAGAGATTTAGAGCAAACACTTTGAGGGCACTTTGTAATGCTCAGTGAATGGCCTTACACTCTTTGTAGGGTTTGGTGACTATGAATACATAAATAGAGGTATTTGAAAAGACTATTAGGAGTTAGAAGATGTTTTGTTTTGTTGTTTTCTCATTAAAAATAAGAGAGAATAGGGAGTACTGGGGTGGCAAAGTACTTAGAAAAAGGAGGGGAGATTTCTCAGAAGGGGAGACTTTGATCTGAGGCTAACTGTCAAGGATGAGGCAACCATGTGAAAATCAAGGAGTAGGGGGGAGAGCCGTGTTCCAGGGAGAGGGGACCCCTCGTGTCTTGTCCTGTTTGAATTTTAGATTCCATGAGAGAATAAATTTTTGTTGTGGTTGACGTCTTTATCCCTTTACTTATAACAATGTCTACATAAGAAGGTATTTGGTAAACATTGGTTAAATGAATGAACTCTCTGTAAGGGACTTTAATAAAAGCAAATGGCATGATATTGCCACAAACGCCCTCCTGAAATTCAGATAATTTTTAAAAATTTGTTTGCAGTCAAGTTTTGGTAAAGCTAAAGGCATAAAATACAGTGACTTATGAAGGCAGTCCATGAGCGTCTGTGGCGATATGGCCCAGGTATGTGGGGTTCCGAAGGTCTGACCTGATCTGCAGACCCCATTTTAGAATCTGGAAGAGTGGGCAGGCTGCTTACCCTTTAAATGATCTGCTGTAATGATCAGCTTTTTATCAGCCTGACTGACCCTTTGCAGTTGTAGTGACTGAAGGTGATTTCATCTGCTGGTTGAGGATAGAACCATAACCTTCAGAAACCAGAAGAGACTGGAAGGCAGGCCCCCTGCTCTCCCCTCGCCACGGCAGACAGAACAAGGCAAAGGCAGGCATTTCCTTCGATGCTCTGGCACAGGAACAGGTGCTCAACTGAGTTTTCAAAGTCTTCTGCTAAATAGTCTTTATGGATTAGCTTTACTTGCCCAAGTGATTGGATAATGAACTTTTAAGCAAAATGGACTTGAGACTTCATTAGTTCAATGGCTTCTTCAATTGACGAGGAAGTTTCAGCCCCGAGAGACTCAGTGGTACCTGCCCTGTGTCTCTGCTAGTGACTGGCACAAGACTAGACTCAGCCTTTAGACTGGAGTCCAGAGAGCTTTCCATAATTCTCTGAATTTAAGGTAAAGCAGGTACCAAAGGCATAACTCCAGAGAAAAGATGTGGCGAAAGACAATTTACACTTGGGGTGGTACATGTAATTCTTTTTCTTGGGTATAGGGTTCTAATTGGGGCATGGGGCAGAGGGGAGCTGTGGAAGATCCACTGCTCTTCCCCAGCACAGATAATCCCTCAGCCATTGCACACTGTGGGTGACTTCAGGAAATTATCCCTGGAGAGAGATTTGCCCCTGAATCTTTGTAGTCTAAGAAAAGACATAGTATATATAAAATGAAGGCACAAAAGCTTATTTTTCAAAAGATTTAACTTTAGAGCTGCAAGATAAAAGACACCACATTTCCATTTCTGCTGGGAATATGAATCTTTGTAAATGGACAGCCTGAGGAGAGGAAGGGACGGCTTGCAGGAGGGTCTGCCATTCTGTGGGCCTCTGTGACCTTTTCAGGGAGCCGCCAACTGTTCCAATCAGAAGTTCTCATCATCACTGTCCTGACGATGACATATCGTCTCTCTAAACCGGCAGGGTGCTTAGCCCATCCACTCTGTTCCTTCTCATCTTCTCTTTTCTCGACTGCTCCATTAAGCTGCTGGGTCATGCTCTCTGAGGCCCTGCCATGTGGATTTACCACTATGACTAAAGCCAGGCCATAGCTATGGGCTCTCCCATCAACTTCATAGCTTTCCTACTTAGAAATGTCCCCGCAATTACCCCAAGAGTATAAATAGGAATTCATTGCCTTGAAAAATTATTTTCAAACTTTATGGGGTCAAATATATACAGACATACCTATATAATTATTCATATATAGGCATTTTATGACACCAAGTCACATATTTTAATACCAAAGGAAACCAGCATTGGGTCCCAAAAAATGATCTCAAGACATAATTTGATGTGTAGAATCTAGAGCAGTCATTTTAAAGCTATTTGAAAGCACTAGGTCACCTCATTTGTCTGGCAGAATATTAATATATAAAACATGTAAAAGAGGACTGCTCTGGTTAAAGTGAGTGAAAACAGGGTAGTCTGTAATCCTATCAATTGTCCACCTTCTATTTCAGTTCCCAGAGCACCCTGTTGGAAAGCTAGATATCTGCTTGACCATCAGATATCAAAGTGACATGATTACTAATACTTAGACTCGTCATTGTTGATCGGAAATATTGAATCAGTTTTTGGTGGTAGAAGTAACTAGCTCATTTGTCATGGTTGAATGTCCCCACATTGACCTGTTCTGTTTCTTATTGTGTGGCTGGTCAGAAATGTGCTGGACCTGATGTATATGTGTCTAGTACAAGTGTTATCAGCTCCTAAGACGTGTGTGTGAGGAAATTTTTATTTTAATTCCCATGAACTTTGCCAAAGTGGATATATTTATTTTATGTTGCCTAGTTCTTAGTATATTTATTTAGCATTGCATTGTCTTATTATGTGTCCTGGGCAGTTGTGCTTTGATCTTTGTTGGATTGGTGGCAATTGTCAGATGTGCAGGAGATGTTATATTTCAAAACAGTGAACAATGGACTCTAGCTTTGTTCTGTTTCTGGGAAGTTTGAATAATTAGTTTTTCACTATCGTAGCTCTTTCTGATGTAAATGTTTTTAGTTGATTTTGTCACTTGGGGCATTATTTTATGAATTTTTATATCATATACTGGTGGTCTTATAAAACAATATAGTATAGGATGAAATTTAATGAGGACCCATTTTATATAAACTAATTCGTTGAGTTTGACAAAATTCTTGATATAATGAACCCTTCCTTCATTCTTTTATTAGTTAGGGTAATGCCAGCTGCTGTAACACAAAAACCCCACATTTTCAATGGCTTTAAACAATTGAGAGTTTAAATTTTAAATTACATGACAGTCCATTGTTGTTGTTGCTGGCTGACTGGTGGGCTTTCTTCCACATGCTGATTCTGTAACCCACATTCTTTCCATGGCATGGCTTTGCCACTCTGCAGATCCTCTGCAGGTAGCTGTCAGTTAGTCAAAGGGGGCAATGAGACCACCCACTTCTTAACCACCTTGGCCTTCAGTTGCCACATTGACACACAAGAATGAGTCACAGCCCCATTTTGTACAAGAGATTCTGGGAAATGTAGTCTGTCTGCAGTTTCTCAAAAATAATTTCAGCTTTGGAAATGGGAACACAGAATTGTAGTGGGTAGTTCATTGTCTCAGCCACACACCTGAATCTCAGGAACTCGGTTACAAAAAGTGGTTCACTGAGGTGTCGTATTACCTTGGTCCACTTTAGACCAAATCCTCAGCAAAATAAGGAAAATTTAAAAGGTATATTGTAAAAACAATATAACAAGAAAAAGCATCGAACATTAGTGTGAAACTTTATTGTTATTAAAATATTTTATCGTAGTAATTTACTTGCTAACATTGTATTGGAAAGCAATTTTGTTTTTGTACACTCAAACTTGCCTACTAATATATTTATGTTTACCCATGATAAATATGGATAACTGTAATGTATCTGGAAGACACACTCTAAAATCTAAAGAAAATGAGAAAAAATGACATGCAGACAATGCAAATTTTTTTACTTGTACAAAACGCAAGCAAATGAAAATTTACTCTCAAGCTACATTTTGCTGAATAATTTTATTTAGACATGAATTTATTCTAATAGGATTAAAAATAAATATTTTGAGGGATAAAAACGCTCATACTAATGCTCTGACTGCTTATTACCCTGTTTCTGAATTGTGAGTTTTCGTTCATTTTTCCATTTTAGTTTATTTTTCTATGTGGTGTTGCTGCACCTTTCTCCCTTTTTTATGTGTCCATGTACATTTTTCCATGAGCCTCTTTCAGCCCTGCTGCCTTTTAATCTGTGTCTGTTCATTTCTTACATTCCCTACAGGTGTCTCTGTCTCCTCTTTCTGTTTATGGAGCTCTTCATCTGTGGACAGTGGAGAATGGTGAGATTGAGATTAGACATGAGTGGTACTGAAATTTAAAATGTCTCAGTGCAAATGCCCATAGCCTTGCCAGGGTGCAGTAAGGAGCGCAGGGCAGGTGACTACTGCTTGAAATCAGCGGGAACATTGTGTACCTCTGTGTGGCAATCTGCTCGTCACATCGCTGTTCAGCCTTGGCCCAGAAATCATCACTAAGTTAGAACACGAACCATGGACCTCCAAGAATGTTGATACATGGGTTGATTGAATGTATTCTTCCTCTCTCACGACATTTTTTTCTTTTAGCACAACCCACGGCCATTCCCCCAAGTACTTGCTGTGCCTCCTCAAATGCATTTCTTTTAAAGATTTATTTTTTTATTTTTTTTATTGGGGAATTGGGGGGATGGGAACAGTGCTGGGGAATTGGGGGAAGGGGAACAGACAAGTTGCTGTCGTTTTGTTCTTCAGTCTAGTTGTGGAGGACGTTGCTTCACTGGCCCAAGTTGGCACCATCATTGCGCTCTTCTCAGGCGAGGCAGATCAGTCGCCGGCTTCTGGACGGCTGCTCACTGCGGCTGCTGGCCGCTCACGCTGGCTGCTGGCTACACACGGTAGCCTATGGCAACCCACTGCAGCAGGGGCTGCAGCCTACGCCGTCGCCGGCGACTCACAGCAGCCCAGCTCCAGGTTGAGCTGTTGTTCAGCATCCTAGCTGTAGAGGGCAGTGTCACTGGCCCTCATATGTGGGATCCGAACCAGGGCCCTCTGGCATCCCAAGCGAATTCTTAACCATCGCGCCACTCGGCCGGCCCAAATGCATTTCTTTTAAAATGTAACTAACAGCCAATTCCCACTGGTGGTGGATAACTACAGATATAGTGATAGCACTTAATGACAACGAGGCAAAATCATTGAAAACACCCAAAGGAATTTGTATAGTTCCAGTTATCTGTAATCTAATTGTTTCAACTCAGGAAAACGATCAAGAACACTTATTTATAATTCATTCCTTGCTAAAAATGTCAGAAATCACACAGCCAGAAAGGACATCTCCATATCTAGGGGTCTCTGGAGAGTTTGGAATAAGCAAGAACCAGGGAAGGTGTGTAAAAATGGGTGGAAGAAAAATCATGTGACTGAAAAATATAGGTAGATTTTCTTTGAGATATACTCTTATTTATCTTTTTCTCTGTAATGCATGACTGAAGTTTGAGGAGTGAGATAAAATTAACAGCAGTGGTAACAAAATAAACAGTAATTCTGCAAAAAAAAAATGTAGATCATAAAGAGATGTAAGAGATGCTGAAGTAATTTCTGGGTCAGATCTACAGAAAAGCTTCCGAGGTCTCTATGGGGTCATTATAATGAAAATGTGAAATAAGTGCGATCCTAAAATAAATACTTGGAATCAAAAGATACTTGTTATAATTTTAAATACTTTCTGTGGAAATGAATCACAGTTATTCAATTATATATAAACAAATAGTCCCTAGTTTACTAACAATTAAAAAACACCAAAAAACCCTGTTTTCCTTTTTTTTTTTTTTCGTATCTCACATATTAAGAAGTTTGCCATTTTCTTGCCCTTCTTAATCCCTGCTTTTATTCCTTCTTGCTTTTTCCTGAATGCCAAATACATGTGTTAAAATATTAATGGTTTTTAAATAGAAAATGTGAAGCATCAATCACTTCTCTCAAAAGATTCCGGAACACATAAGAGTAGGTTTTAACAGAACTGCATCATTCCCAGCCCCAGGGCTCAAAGACAGTTTTTGATGCCCCAGGATCAACGAGTTCTGTGGTCGCCATTGTGTGTATTCAACTCTGGGGATTGTAAACTTATTTTGGTTCAGGAGATTTTATTTTCAAGTTATGAAACAATTTTTAGTAATATCCTAAATTTAAGCAATTACAGAATTACTCATATGGTCTGCATATCAGAAATCCCTGTAACCTTCAGGTGTGTTCAACTCTCTGGAGAATCAAGCTCGGTTTACTCATGCGGTTTTCACAGCAAGTCTTTTTAGCCAATACGAAGCAGTGGAAACAAGAGTTATTTCTGATGCTCTATTATGGTTGCAAAGTATATTTTAAAAAATGCAACCCATGCTGCATTATTGGCAAGTGTATTTGTGATGACGGTTAGCTGCATAGAAAAAAAGTACTTGGCTTAAAATATGTCACGTTGTAACAATCAGCCTTCTGATATTTTTGTCACTTGTATAAACTATAACACATATTTGTCAGCATGTAAGGATCCTAGGGACCTCGTACTTAGAGTTAAGGTAGGCACAAAGCGGCCATGATATGATAAGATAGATCATGGATGTGGAGCGTAGAGCTGGAAGAGCTAGGTACAAGTTCTAGTCTTTCTATTTACTGCTTTTGACCTTGACCATGTCACTTAACCCCTCTGAGCCTTGGTTCCCTTGTTTCAAAATGGGAATATTACCTCCAGTTTCAATGGGTTGTTGTGAATTTTGTTTGTTAATTATTCATACTCTAGCTCATTCCACAAAGGATTTGAAATAACATGTATATTTGAAGATAAAATGTATTTGCACTGTACAAATCTAAAGTACAAGCCATTACTGTTGGGGCTAGTGGGATTCCTGGGGAGGTTTGTCCCTTAGAATGAAAGTGCTTCTAAGCAGGTGTTCTAGAGACTTCCATTTAGTAATTTAAAATGAAACAAATATTGATTCATGTGTGACATAGGCTGGTTATAGATGCCAATTTAAAATAAACCCACAAGAAAAGAAAACTACCCAAGACCTTTGATTGAAGACCATCTGCTGCAACTAATAAAAACATCAGATTCTCACATACTTGATGCCTGTGATTTGAAAAGTCTATACATAATGACAAAAATCTCTTAAGGATTAAGTAACTCTTTTCAATAGGTTTGCATTTTATTGATCATAACAAACATGCACAAATATTTGAGAAAGCATAGATGTGAGTCATTTTATTCAGCTTCTAGACAATGCTTCAGTTGTACTTAGAATCAGTGGATACCTCACAATTGCTTTGTGAGGCTTTGAAATATCAGTGGCCTACCAGTTCCTTTAATTCCTTTCATTATCGTGTGCCATTCGCTTTAATCTTGGGTTGCTAACCATGCCTATCTGCCCTCTGCATCTAAAGCCTTCAGAAAGATTGCTCTGGCATGGCCTAATAGCTTTTATCAGCTCACCCAGTGGCCCTTAAGCTTTGATGCTGGAAACCCAGGAGTTAACCACCTGGTGCCAAGCCCTTCTGAACAAGTCAGCCGCTTTCCTGAGCAAATGAGTGCTGTTTATCTCAAGGCAGCCGTGGGAACCCCTCTCCTCCTTCCCTTTGTCAAAGTGAAATAGAACCTCGGGACAGAAGATAGTGGCTACTTTGCCACACCCCCCCTAATTCCCAGGGCTTAATTTTGCATAGAGAGGAAATTCTGGCGTGTTATGAATTGCGTCAAGGTCAGACTCTCTCTCTCCTGTCCTATATTTTAAGCTCCTTTGATTTTTCCCCTTTAATATCTATATAGTGTATTTGGCTGATGGCAAAATTGTTAATATTCTAGTTCAGTTTATCTGACAAACATGCTTATGTTTCCTCCTTGTCTACAAAAGTTGTCTAGGGAAATTAAGTCAGCCTCTGCTGTCTTAAAAAAAAAAAAAAACACAAAAAAACCCTGCTTCCTAAATAGTAAAACTATACATTACAGTTCATGTTACACAGGAAAACTATAAAATTCATGAAATAAGGTTTCCCCCCCCTCCTTTATAGTAGATGAAACTGCATTTTTAGTGACTACATGAGAAATACAGGTTTGATAAGAGCTCTCCATTCAACATTATATTTAGCAGTTACGATTTCTCTGAAAATCACACAGAGTTTGAGGACCCACGTGCAGAAGAGAGAGGGTACACTTCAGGGGCTCAAATGCTTGGGCTTCAAGGTAGAGGGAGCCCGCTGAACCCTGCGTTTCCACGTCCAGCTGTGTATCCTTGAACAGTGATTTAAACTCCAAGACTCCATGTCCTCATATGGAAAATGGAGATGATGTTTCCAACTTGCAGGATTTTCAAGGAGAAAGCGAGGCCAATGTGTAAAATGCCTAATAAAATGTTGGGCACATAGCAGACACCACATAAATGGCAGCAGCTGCTGCTGTTGTTTTTCTTATTGACATACTGAGAGGAAAAAAGAAACTAACCTAGGAGGTTAGATTTTTTGTTTGTTTGTTTTTAAGGATTCTTTCTGCTTAGATCAATTTAGAAAAACCTTCCTCAGAAGGACCATGATCTCCAAACAGGAAATAGACCAGGAGGTGGGCTTGGTAGAGTCAGGCTGGGATTCTAGATTCTGTGCTGAGCGCATCACAGCCCAAATTTGAGACTTACTATTTTCTGCTATTTGTCAGCATCACATGATGTGACAGGACTACCTGTCCCGGACAGGTTAGGTTACTTCACAGCACTTAACAATAAGTCACCTCACGTTTTATTACCAGAGCATTTTCATTTCTTAACCATTTCTTAATTTCATTCCTTTATACTATTCTTGCAAGGAATAGAGTATTTCTCTCTCTCCCTCTCTGCTTCTCTCCTCCACAGAACGAACTTAACACCCTATTTGGAGATATTATAAAGCTGAAAGGGTCAAGTGTAAAATAAGACAGTGGGTGTTTGAAAAGCTGCATATAGACCTTCACGTTCACCTTCTTACCCCTTTGCGTTGCCATATATCCCTGCTTTCAAATAAACACACCCATCTTTAATGTGCCCTGTACCATCCCCTCCTTTGTAATTAACTGGCCCAGTGATTTCCTTTGCTTAAATTTAGCATTTATCAATCACAACTAGCAATGCATGTTATGGTGTTAGCAGAAAATTCCACAGGACCCTCTGCATCCTGGGGAAAGGCAACACCTGCTCCTTTCCTGTTAGGATGCCAGGATTTAGAGGTCAATGTGTTTCCCCATCAAGGCTTAAGGCTTTGGGGATCAGGGGAGCGCCAGGCTCCAAGCAGCATAATGAATGGCAGTTGCTGACTGGCTAGGTTGGCCTGTTCTCCACAGGGGATGGTGCTGTTCGGCATAATGAGCTGGGACTTAGTGTGCTAAACATGCCCAGATTGGGGGTTGAGGCAGGCGGTGCACCCCCCCTCCCCCCCAACCTTTTTCCTGGTTCTGAACTGTATTCTCATCTTGGAAGAAATTATATTGAAGTCTTCATTAGCGGCACCCAGCAGGGTTAAGACTGCATAAGGGCTGATAAGCTCTATGGCTAAAAAACCCATCAGCCTTTATGCAGGGAGCTGAAAGTTTAAGTTGCTTGAACTGGAAAGAGTCTGAAGAGGTGATTATGTTAAGTAAGTAATGTGTATCGGTAACATGGAATCAAATTATTAGGGTCAGTAACTTCCTGGTTTCCCCAGTGCATTAAATGAAGACGTAACATTGCCTTTGTGCCGGGTACCTCTGATGCCACATGGTGTCAGCACTGTCTGGTCATATGCACTTCACAGCACGTCACCTCTAATTTCAGGGATTATCTGCACTGCTGCTTTCATAGATACTCATGATCTCCAGCCTCCTTTGAACTCACAGCAGGCCAGTGCAAAGTCATTTTGGGGAGCATTTCTGTGCTTTTTGTGTTAGATACAAAATTATTATTACCATCATGTAGAAAGATGTATCCTGCTCTCGTGCTTCCAAACATGTACACTTATTTGCTGGTAAGGGAAGCTACTGAAGGGGAAAATACCCTGAGTGTGAAAGACCTTTTTGGGGACTAGTATCGGAAAGGTATCAAGGCAGTGAATTAGTATCAAAAAGGTATTGAAGACAATGGTTCTCAAAGTGTGGTCCCCTGGCCAGCAGCATCAGAAGTTCCCAGGAACTGGCTAGAAATGCAAAGCCTACCAAATCAGAAACTCCGAGATGAGCTCAGCAATCTGTGTTTTCACAAGCCTTCCAGGGGATACATGATCCAGTGAGAGAAAGAGTGCTATAGCATTTGTGGAGTAGGAGAATGGGATGGACCCATCTGTTCTGGGGGTCGAGCAGACAAGACAACTGAAATGTCCGCCCCTGTGGACCTTATGCCATTAAAAAGGAAAATATGGTGCTTCACCCCAATGAAATGTTTACAGATACCCAACAGAACCTATAATTTTCATACATACCATTTAACGTTTTTGTTTGAATCAGCCTATTATCTTCTTTGGTCTCAGAGAATGACTAACAAAAGGTGACTAACAAGCAATTCCCTGGTGCATTTCAGAACCATCCCCCTCGCCATATGCATTTCCATGGCCATCGTCACCATCGGCTACGTGCTCACCAATGTGGCCTACTTTACGACCATTAGTGGTGAGGAGCTCTTGCTTTCAGATGCAGTGGCAGTGGTAAGTCCAAGGTGGGGAGATGCCAACTTGAATGTAGGTTAATGAGTTGATGCAATTTCATAGTAGTTCCCGCAGCAGAAAGCATTGTGAAATTCAGTAATCTTTTCTCGACCTGAATGATAATGAGTATTTTAAACATTTAGAACACGCCTTAGCATATTGCATTTAACTGATATAGCTAAAATCCTATATGATTTCTCTGTAGTGTTAATTTCATGTAATACATTTCCACATATACATGTTGAAAAAAGAAGGTGTTATTCTTCCAACCTGTCTTTAAAGACAGGTGGGCAGTTCCTGAATTTAAATGAATTCATTTTTTTTTGTGATAGGCAAATTGCAATTCTGTACTCTTCCTTGTTTGTAAACTTTTCAAATGCTCACTTAAAATATTTTCCCCTAAGTACCACTTCAAGATTTCCAGGTGGACCATATATGTTTGTTTTTTCTCATATATCCTTTGGAATACTAGTCAAAGGATATTATTAATTTTGGGAAATGCTGAGTTTTTCAAAAGTAAACAAATGTCATTGCTATAGTAGTTCTAGGATAGTAAAGATACTAATGTGCATTTTAACTCCCTAAGACATGAATACTCATAATTTTTAAACATTTCCCAAAATTGATTAGACTTCAGGACCATCTTTGCTCTGAGTAGTCCTGTTATGGGACTGTTATTCTGCGATGCATACTTTCATTTTGTATAAAAACTTAGCTAGCAAGAGAGCATTCATTCATGACCTCATAACAATGAAAGGTGAAAAAATAACTTCCCATCACTAGATGTCAGCGCCTTTTAAAATAGTCATTATTTCCTCCTATCAGCAGCATCCACAGGGAAGAAATGATCTCATTTCATGTTCACAGTATTAAAAAAAGACTTCACCCACTGCTGTAAGTTCTACCAGACATCCAGATGTACAAAGCTTACTGATGTCGGGTCAGATATCTCATCTTACTAGACAAAGGCCAACACTTACTCGTTGGGCGTAATGTGGTCCATTAATTACACAGCACCCGCTGCATCAAGGACAACTAAGAATCCCACTTTTTTTTTTTTAAATGTGTCCTTTATGCCATTGCATAAAAGGAAATTTCAGAAGTTTTGTTTATCTTTTGTGTTTACGGTGGTTTGATTTCCTTGGACTTGTATTCCTAGTCTAGTCTTTTTATAGGAAACCGTAGAGGAAATTGCCAGATATCTGAGATGCAGGGAGTGATTCAATAAACAGATTCAGCTGATGTGAATATTCTGGGCAAAAGAGTTTCAGAACGGCTCATAGATATGATATCAGTGATTAAGTCATCTATTTTTTTTTTCACCGCACTTTCATGTCATAACATTGGGAATGAAATACGAAACAAGTACCTGTAATACTTCTTGGCGTACATTTGTACTTCACTATCAAAATGTGGCTTTCCAGGCTCAAGAGAAGGTACTGTGTAGAATGATTTGTGTCTCCAAAAGGAGAAGAGCTGAAGTGAGCTTTTTCCATTTACCAGAATGATAGAAGACTTTTGCCCTAGTTGATAAAGATTCAGCAAATAGATCATTGCTTTTTGAAAGTAGAGGGAAGGTGCTTGTTTAAACCTTTGTGCATGGTTTTGCAGCAATGAATGCCATGGTACCTAATTCTGATTATTGTCTACGGAGTTATTCTGACCCTAACCCAAGGGAAGGGTGATAAAACATACACGTAGCACCAGGCTAATAGAAAGCCACAGAGCAAGTTCGGCCTAAACTCTTTCAATGTATTCCACTTTATGGCAAAGCATTAATTTGCTTCATTCTCTCTCTCACTAGACCTTTTCTGAGCGGCTACTGGGAAATTTCTCATTAGCAGTTCCGATCTTTGTTGCCCTCTCCTGTTTTGGCTCCATGAATGGTGGTGTATTTGCTGTCTCCAGGTGAGTGAGTTCAAGCATTTCCAGAAATGCATTTCTATTTTTGAGATTTGATGTGATAGGGATAACTTTAAAAAGAAATAATGCCTCCAAATCTGTTGTTTTTAAAGGGACATACAAGAGTGAAGTCTTTGTCCAAGTATCAATAGCATATCTTATTCTGCCCAGTAGAGGGCACTGCTCCTCTACTCATCCTGTAGTCTGAAGCTGGACCTGTGGCTTTTTTTTACAGTTTGTCTACAGAGTCTAGCAACAGCATTTTATTTCTGGTGATAAAAATCTTTTGTTTCTCTAAAGGTGACAAGAAAAAAAGTAAAGTAAGAAATCACCACCCCACCACCTGTATCCCTTTTGTTTTGTTTGATGCAAAAGTTCCTTTTGTTTTAATATAAGGTTAAAACCCAGTCCAATAAATATGAATGTTATGTGCATTGTCATCCTTAAAAATGAAGTAGCCGGTTGTTTATCAGAAAAATGAGTTTATTTGGGAATAACAGAGAAATTGCAGTTCAGACATGCAGTCTATGGAGAAGCCAGAGACAAGTCCTGAGAACAAAGGAGAGAGGCTTACTCTTATAGAGGACAGGAGGGAGTTGGGAGGGGTGGTTCTGAATGAAAGGCCTTTGGAGGACAGTGCGAGCTGGGGATTGTTGCTAGGCAAGGAGGAAATGTCTTTTCTCCTGGGGGCAGAGTTAAGAAAGCTTCTTCCTGTTGAGATCTGTGAGGGATGACAAGAGATAATGCCTGAGAACTCTCCCTCAGGCCTTCCCAACTCCATTTTAATTGAGGCTTCCTGTATTCATTTTTCACAGAGTGTGTGTGTGTGTGTGTGTGTGTGTGTGTGTGTGTGTGTGTGCATGTGTATGTGTATGTGTGTTTGTGTCTGCATGTGTACGTATGTGTGCAGGTGCTGTGTGCACGTGTATGTGTGTGCGTTTGTGTCTGCATGTGTGTACATGTGCAGGTGTTGTGTGTGTGTACATGTGCAGGTGTTGTGTGTGTGTGAAGGTGTGTGCGTGTGCATGTGCGTGTGTGTGTGTGTGTTGGGTTGGATTGGATAGATAACACACATACAATGCTAGGAACCTAGAACTAAATTCACCATCAGCTGTTTATATGTAGGGAGAGCTGTGCTGAGTCAGGTGTTGCTATTGCTTCTCCTCAAAGAAGAATACAGCATGTGGGCAGATTTTATAAAATCCTAAGCCAGGTTTCTCAGGATGCTCTCTGCCGTATCTGCAAAGTGAAATCCAAGGAGGCACCTAAGAAATGTCAAACCACTTGGTGTGAAAAAGATGCATGTTTTCTCTGAGATTTCTGGATTTTTCCCTTTGAAATAATCAATTATACGGTCAACTCCACCCACATTTTTCTCCCATCAGGTTATTCTATGTTGCGTCTCGAGAGGGTCACCTTCCAGAGATCCTCTCCATGATTCACGTCCGCAAGCACACTCCCCTGCCAGCTGTTATTGTTTTGGTAATGCCTATTAACCAGTGTGTCTAGATATAACCTCGAATAACAGGTTAGCAAAGAGGATTTCAGAGCAGACTTTGGACGGTGCTTTCCTTTCTCATTCCATGCAAAACCTGCTGTATGTGTATCTCGGGGGAGTTTGGGAGGCAGGATGTTTTTTCCATAGCTTTCCCTCATTCAGTATTTCTGAAGCATATTTGATGCTATGGGGGCAATAACTGCATCATGTTTTTTGTTTTGTTTTCGCCTTTGTAGAAGTTTTTGAGGTCTAAGGAAAATGATTAGCTTGGCTCCTGTCTTTGACACAGGGCCCCACAGCAAAGGACACAGAGTAGGAAGTCCCAATTCTAATTATGGAGAGTGGAGCTAAAAACGACGTTCCCAATGTCCCAGATGTCTCATCATAGGCCCCTTATAATGAAGTGCACACAAAATTATAGAAAAAAAAAAAAGATGAAATCCTAGATGGTGCAGTGATTCTGTGATTAAAAGGGAGACATTTGAGAGCAACCCTATAGGGAAGAAATAAAAGCACCAAAACTTGAGCTGTAGAATTCTTTATGCACAGAAGAGTATCTGTGAAACATGGCAGACAGAAAGACTGTGTAAGGTGTCAAAGTCCTCAAATACCCATTGGCAATGAATGTTACATTCACTTTTACCTACCATTTTGTAACATTTTCCTCAAATGAAGTCTGTTGTCAGGAGCACTATTGAATTCACTGAATTTTGTTTTGCGTGTGCATTTAATTTGTTTCAAACTGTTTCATTTAAATTTCTTTGTGAAATATGCATAGTCTCTCTACGGAACCTGGAAGTTAACAGTCACTTGTGGGACTAGAATGTTTCATTCCATGAAGAGGGCTTTGGTGTTGAGCCTCTGCTATCAGTCATGCTATCCTTGGCATGTGCAACCGCACACAGATGTGCTCTGCTGCTGTCTGTGCTGCGTTGTTTTCTGCAGTCTTGAGAGTGAGAGTGGAGAGAGGGAAGGTCAAGGTTTTGCATGCAGGGGACAACAGAGTCCCCTCCAAGTGGCTGTGTTTCATGTGTGTGCATAGCCAAGAGCTCATCAAGCGCCATCAGCAGGGCTTGCTGCAACTTTCCAATACGGTGCCCTTTTTATTGTTATTATTAGGTATTTACTAATCATCTCAGTCTCTGCACCTGTACACTTTGAGTCATTGAGTGTGACTATGAAAACAGTCTCTTCCCTCAGATGTAAGAGCAGCCAAACATCCGTATAAAATTCTTGCAGAATGAAGTGGTAGTGACGATGACCCTCTCCTTCTGTTATTGGTGTGTAAAGGGATTTGAAGAGCAGAGTATAGAAAGTAGGTTAGTCAAACACAGGTTTTAATCACAGTGGCAGTCTATCAGAATAAATAATTATTTGAAAACGATAACAGTAATGTGTACTAATGTTATTTTTGGTTACCACCTGTGTTCTCCTTAACTCACCGAGTGTGGCTTTTCTGCCCTCCCCCCAGCACCCTCTGACGATGATAATGCTCTTCTCCGGGGACCTGTACAGTCTTTTGAATTTCCTCAGTTTTGCCAGGTGGCTTTTTATTGGGCTAGCAGTCGCCGGGCTGATTTATCTTCGATACAAACGCCCAGATATGCATCGTCCTTTCAAGGTAACCTCAGCAATCTTGATGGGTTTACATAAATCTTTCTCTCTTCATACCTACTTCTCCCTTTGTCACAACTTGATGATGGGGAGCTTGGGCCGGTGGCGGGGGCAGCATCCTCTGCCATAAAATGTTTAACTCTTGCAGGTAGCACCTTCATGATGGGTTGATGTTAGGTTGGAAAATATTTTTTTTTTAATGAACTTAGTATGTCACGTTTTTGAAAAGAGGTGTTATTAATATAGGATGTTTGTTATGCTGATTTCTCGTGGATGTGCCCAATGACCTGATAAGTCCCAAAGTACGGGATACTTTGATCTGTTTTTATGCTGAATAGTCGTGGGCAGCCATGTGGAGAAAGAGTGAGACGGAATCTGGAATCATCACTAATGAAAACTCTATTAAGTGTGCTGCTTTACAAAATAGATGTTTTAAGTATCTTTAAGGGCTGTCACCTATTCTGTTGCTCTTTTTCTACATTGTGCACTCCAGAGGATTAAAAATGTAAAATATACAGGGAAAGCGAAGATGTATGAATTTACCACTTACTAGACTGCACATTTACCATAACTAAGCATTTCCTTTGGGAAGGGCCAAAGAATATGCTTCTCATCTCCTTCAGCCTCGAATGTTCATAGATTGATTGGATCTCACCGTTTATTTGCTTTTAAGAAATAACACAGAAAATGTGTTGTCAGGATTTGCTTCTAAATATATTCATTGCCTAACGCCTGCAACATCTTTATTAGTGGTTGAATAGGAGTTGGCCTGTTTTGTTCCTGTCGGTTCATATTGTGAACCTCCAACAGAAAATCAATATGCATTGAAAAGATTTAACATGTAACTAGCAGCCCATGGCCTTGGCTCCACATTAAGGTGGATTCTAATCATAATTACCAAAGAGCCCACCTTTTAAAATCAAAACCAGAAATCACAGTGGTACTCCATGGGTAAAAGAATTCAAACAGAACATCTCTAACGAAACACACTTATTTATCCTTAGATTGTATTCTATCCAAAGATTTAAAAAAGAACTTAAGGGAGTCTGTCCAATACATCCATTCTCTGTGCCCACTGAAGAGATTTTGCTAATAAGGTAAAGTGGGGCATTGCCCATCACCGGGTTGTGTGCCCATGGCGTATCACCCAGTGTCATGACGGACGTTCTCCTCTTGAACCACCATCTGTCTCTTGAACTATGTTTGAAGAGATGTGTTTCTGTGCTGTGTTCCAGGTGCCGCTGTTTATCCCAGCGTTGTTCTCCTTCACGTGTCTCTTCATGGTCGCCCTTTCCCTGTATTCGGACCCATTTAGTACGGGGATTGGCTTCGTCATCACGCTGACTGGGGTCCCTGCATACTATCTGTTTATTATATGGGACGAGAAACCCAAGTGGTTCAGACGAATGTCAGGTAAGTCTTTTCAGCAGTTTCCAGACCTTCTGAGACCATGTTGTAGAAAACTCATCATGTATGTGTACATGAATAACATGCACATCTTAAAGTTTAAAAATATAAGTGGGGCAATTGCTAGTTCGAATACATTATTGCATTTTCATGGGAACTGGAAGAAGGAAAGGCAGGACGGATGTTTAGGGTACAGGCACTGGATCCTTTTGGGGTAGTTTTAAGTTGGGCCGTTCTAGTTGCTTCTTAGGAGAACAGCTTTCTTGGGTAGAATTCTATTAGCAGTTCTGTAAATGGCCTAATTGCTTTTCTGAATCTTTTACTAACCTAATTATTTTTTTTTCTGGGTTGAATGCAGTTTAGTGATCCTGTATCATAACATACTAGTTGATAAGTGATATGAGATTTAGCAGGGATTAGGCAGAGACCTGCACAGGTCTTACATGTTATGACTGTGACGCTACCCTATTTAGTAGGCCTAGTGAGGCACAGAGGGGTCCGTAAGACCTGCAGGAATAAGGAAGAATAACAGCTCACATTTATTGTCTGATTTCTGTGTGTTAGCACGTACAGGACCTCCTTTAATCTTTACATCAATCTTCTGAGGTAGGAAGGAAAATTATTACCGCCATTTTATAGATTTTGAGTTATAGCATGGGAGAATCCCCATAACTTGTTCCAAGTCATACAGCTATTAAGTAGAAGAGCTAGAATTCAAATTCGGGCAGTTTTGTATTTTAGAAAAAATCATCCTGGACACAATGAGACATCAAGGCTGAAGACAGAATAGAGGTTGTTGGTTACCGCAGTCATCCTGGCGAAAATTGAAGAGGGTCAGAACACAGGCAGTGTCAGCAGGTCCCAGAGAAAGTGAGAGATACTAAAGAAGCAAAACCCACAGGGCTTGGCAACCAGGTAAACTGGGGAGGAGACAATCTAGAAGATCAGTAGTAGGGAGCGAGCCTAGGAACAGCCTCCGTTGAAAGCCCAGCCCTCTGAGCGGTCCTCTGCAGAGTGAGCCCTTCTCCTCACGTCGCTCTTTCAGTCCCCTGCGAGGTCTGTGTGGGAGGGGGTATTATTCCTATAGCCAGAGGGGGAACCGGAACCCAGGAAGGGGGAGACTATATTGTTGAGTGCACAGATTTTAAATCATTGGAGTAGCAGTTGAATCCACATCCGCTGACTTCAAAGTTCGTGATCTTTCTCGATTGGGTGCCTGGGGTTGGGGGGGGGCAGGGAGAGGTAAAAAATAGAGCCAGGGAAGCAGATATGTTCTTGCTGGGGAGTTTGGTGACTTTAGAAAACAGCCTTTGTTTTCATTCATTTTAATTTATTTCCTTTGCTATAATTAATTTTTTGAAAGTTCAGTACATAAATCCGGGGAGATGTCTGGTAATAAAAAATAAAACAAATCTCGGTGTACATATGGAAGTTCCAGTGTGTTACACAAACTCATTCAGAAGCCAGTCATTTAAAATGGAGTTTAGCTACCACTGCTCTGTATTAGCTTTTAATTGGCATTTGGTATCTTTAGACCTTAGACATACTATTTGTACCGGATTTTGTTTTCTCGCTGGCAACACTATTCCCCACAGAAGCGCGACTATAAAAGTGAGGCTTTCTCTCACACCGCACTCTGGCTGCCTAGCAGGCTATTTTAATCTCTGTGTCTTGTTAGATCACATTAGTTTTCTGTAGAATATTTTTAGTTATGTTTTCTTGGTTGTAGGCAATACAATTCTGAAAAAAGAAAGTGATATTAAACAATATTTACCGTTGGGATTGCTTTTCTCATTACCAATGTTTGGGACAGATTAACGCTCACCGTGTGAGATCTGCATCTATCTCAGGTCCAGGCTAGCAAGGGTTAAACCCCTGGGCACCATGGGAAACCAACAGAATTTAGGATGATATGCTGGCGGTCCTAGAGTGGGACCTTGTGGAGAAGGGAGCATGACGAAGGAACAGATGTCTGCTTTCTCCCACTTAGTAGGCATTTTGTTCCTCCTGTATGTAGTCAGCCGCCTGTAAAACTCCTTTCCTTTTGCCAACATGTACATACCCGGTACCATTTCTTTGTCAGCGCCTACCTATGAGCACTTCCCATGCTTGGTTCTTCTTTGATGTATTTCCCTGCTTGTGTAATTTTGAAGTTTGGGGTTATTTTTCTGTCTCTAATGACGCTTTGAATGTCTCCTTGGACTCCAGATTTAGTGTTAGCCTTTTGTGAAAGTAGCAGTGAGGTAGGAGTCCCATACGGTTATTTGGTTCTCAAAACCACCACTCAGTCTTAGCACGGAGTGTGGCGACCATGCCTTTAAACTGTGATCATTGTCGCCCTTTATAGCCACTTTGAAAGTGAGTAGCAAAAAGCAGCAATCCTACGAAATTTTATTTGATTTTCCTCTTAGGCAGCATTCTTGTAGTAAAATAATAATAATAAAAAAAATCATAGTAGCTATTGCTGCAGTAGCAAGTATTTTCCTAGCCTTCGGCTAAAACAAAAAACACACACAGACGCTCAAAGCAGCAGAGCCCTGAACCACCGCCTCACCTCTTCCCTCTGCCATCTCCTTGTTGTAGAGACAAAGTCTGTGAACTTGGCGGCCAGGGCGCCTCTGCTGGGAGCAGTTTGTTCAGTGATTTAAACCAGAATGTCTCGCTGGGCAACGTTCCTTAGCCTTTATATTACCGTGTACTTTCACCCTAATATGCACGAGCAGATTAGCCCTGTGAAATGATAGTTTATCAAAACATATCTCACCTAGGCGTCCATAAAAAACACTAGGCAACCGAATAGAATTCAGGAAATGCTGCAAGGCTGCTCAGTAACATAGCCAGGGAAGGTTCCGGACCTGAGGACGGGAGATTTTTCAGAGAGCTGATGAATTCCTCTGGCCACAGGATGCCAGTATTGAACCACGTTTTGCTTGATAGCATCCCTGGGATGAAAAGAAAACGGGCTCTTAAGGGAATAGTCAGATGCACAGAAAGCTTTTTTCTGCCGTCTGTGACGGAGTGGTTAATTCTTCTGCCTTTTTATTTATTGATGTATAGAAACTCGAGCTTCTCACCCAAGGAAAGCAGGGCAGATACCCACTGACAGGCTCACATACCTGGAGATACCTAGACCTGGCAAACCCCAGCTTGCCGCAGCCTCTTTCTTCACTTGACTGCCTCTATTTATCAGCCAGACCCCGTCACAGCTGAGAGTGAGTGGGGTGACCGGAAGTTGGTCCCTCTTGCTCAGGGTGAGATATGGGGGACAGCTGTATGTAAACAAAATCTCTGACTGTGAAAACTCATACTGGGCAGTGCCAGCAGAATGACTAGCCCATCTTGGGGAACAGTGACTTTGCAATTCCAGCCCTCAGCTGCTTCCAGTGTAGCACAAGGACCTCATTTCTGAACCTCACTGAAAGCTGCTTAATGTATTTGACAGACTCTTCACGAAGCCTGCAGTGCAATGTGTTAAATTAGTTAAGCGTGCCTACATCTCTTGGGGTCCCAGACCATCTTCATGGCAAGGATATAAAATGAGACCATATGTGTGAAAAGGTTTTGAGGCCTTTGTAAAAACGCACATGCTATCATTCTTATTACGTCTTCTGAGGAAGATTGGTTTTGCGCTAGTACTTCGTGACTTTAGGCCGTAGTGCTCCTGCTTGTACCAAGTGTGATGGGTAAATCATTTTCTGCAAGGTCCGTTGTTGTTTTAACTGGTTTCAAGAATAACTGCTGAATGTGAAAGGTAAAGCTAAAAATACAATTGCTATGTGATCTTGTAACTTGCAGTTCCTGAAAACACCAAATGCAGACGCATCTGCTCAACTTTATTTAAAGAAATAGTACCTTGGGGTCAGTTATCCGCAAAGCCAAAGACTTATATGAGCATGGATGTGGTTGAATGCCAGATGCTCTGGGCTTCCCTGAGTAAGCAGGAAGCTTCCTCAGAGTCTAACTGGGTCTGTTGAGCTCCTGTTTCTGACCCCACGGCTGTAGATAACCTAGAGAAAAAAAAAAAGCTGGTGTGGCTCCCACAGCTATGCAGAGCCTAAACCAGTCACTCTGCCCAAACCTCCATAATGATGGAAATTATTCATATCTTGAGATTCCAAGAGAAGCTATAAGAAAGCCCCAGGAGACACTGTCAACAGGGCTGATTAAACATGGAGGAAGAGAAAGGACTGGGCGAGCAGAACCAGGAGAGAGAGATTCTTTGGTCCCATATGTGCTATTGAAAAGCAGACCCAAATTGAGCATTCAGGAAGGAGCATGTGACACTAGGAAAGCAGCAGGACCACCAGGTGCCTCCCTTTGTCCAGATTCGATGTGGTGTTATGAGCTGAGTAAGCAAGATGGCTAAGAAAGTGAAGGGCTGGTGGTCCCAGAATACAGAAACACACTTTGGAAAAGGCTTTTGTTTCAGACATGGAGGAACAGATGCTGCATAAGAAAGACAGTAATTTAAAAAGGAAGAGAGAGAGGGAGGGAGAGAGGGAGAGAGAAAGGGAGAGAGAGAGAGAGAGAGAGAGAGAGAGAGAGAGAGAGAGAGAGAGAG